>NC_061811.1:3364662-3612162 GCF_021462225.1 Girardinichthys multiradiatus
GCAGACCACGTCTTGTTGATTTAGAGCAGCTTGTGTGGCGGACGGATTAATTATTGGCGCCGCTTTTCCGTTAAACCATCGAAATGGTGTCAGCTCATTTAGATAGAGATGGGAGTTCTGCACTAACAATCCGCTTGGTTGAATCATCCTTCGGGGAGGCAGCACAGCCTCCTGCACATTGTTCATCAAGCCTTATTCAGCTTAGAAACAGAATGGGATTTAGAAAACTGCTGGATCCAGGTGAAACAATAGCTTACATCAGGCTTGTGGGCACATCTGAATTAAGACAGCTTGATTCCACAAAGGTTTTAATTATTTATTTATCTAGCTTATATCGTAACACATTATTTCCAATGAAAATATGAAACTTCAAGCTGTTTTTAGTCTCCGTTTTTGCCTGCAGCAGGATTATTCCAGTATGTTAGTTGACACAGAGCATTCCTAATGGAGTGGAAAATTGTTCTGACACTCCTTTATGCGTCTGACTTAAAAGACACAAATCACACAGAGATGGAATGAAAATGAATTTGTTTAAGGCAATACGTGCCCCCTCTATCTCTGTCCTTCTAGCTTCAAGCTCTTTTAGTTTGTTCCTCCTCTTTCATGTCAAAATGCTGGAGACTCTTAAAGGTTTGGCTTCTTTATCCATCTCTGTCTACTTCTAGGCCCAGATGTAATCTCACACAGCTGACACATTTAATACAGGTTGCAATGGCACTTCAGGTTTTACCTGCAGCCCAAAACTTTTTTCTTTGTTTCAATTTCAATAAACATAAAGATGTATATTTATTACCCCTCAAGACTAATATTAAACATGCCCTGATAAAAATCAATTAAAGCATGTTTATTTGATTTTGTAATGAAATGCAGACAGAAAACCTTTCCAGGCATCATGTCTCACCTACAGCAGTCTATACAATGAGTTTAATAAGGTTTGCTTGCGCATACATAGAATAAATAAGAATTCAGATTACAGTGCTTTAGGAAAGATAAACAAAACATGAATAATCAAAATGTACATCAGATATGAATACATTCATGAGACTTTTCCATGTGCTCATTAAACTTAGTTTTTGTCCTTTTCATTCTTTACAACATCTAGGAGCACTGCAGCAAAATGTCTGGCTTTAGTAAATGAGCCTTGTTGCAGAAATCCAGAGTCAATGTGAACGCAGCAGAGTAGATCAGGATGCATGTGTTTCAGCAGATGTTCAGTCCCTTTGTGTTTGTGTTCGTCTGTTTCTTTCTCTTCAACGGTCATGTTGAGGAAACATTATCTCAGGCACTTTCTGAAAACACAGGGTTGCTGTTGATAACACACTTTCACACACTGAAGCCTGCTCTCAGCAGACATGTTTTCATGCTCTCAGCTCATGTAGCTTCTTTCTTCATAGCAATTAATTCAATTATTCATGTCAGTATTTCAATTCACAAAGTCAAACACATATATTGACTTTAGAGATAAATTGTGCATAACGTAGAGTACTCACAAAGTGATCAATTTTAGAACATCTAAGGATTTCAATGGAAAGTCAAGTGGAAGGAAACAATGTTATAGAAAAAGGTGCACAAACAATATATCCAGAGCATGAGCTACAACTGTTGCATTCCTCATGTCAAGCCACCCGAACCAGAAACATCATCGGAAGCCTCTTACCTGATCTAAGTAGAAAAAGAACTAGACTGCTGCTCAGAGGTCCAAAGTCCTCTTTCCAGATGTAAATAGATGTAAAAGTAAATTTTGAATTTTATATGGAAATCAAAGTCTAGAGTCTAGAGGAAGACTCATATTATACAGATTCATTCTGCGCCATATTATGTGTTTAATGTGTTCAAACTGTTGATGACAACCCATACATTCTGTGCCTTAGAATATTATAATTTTACATCACAATATAAAACAGTTTAAAACAGAAATGTAGTCCTACTTCATCTGCACTCAGTATTTGGCCAGGGCTCCTTTTGGATGAATTACTGCATCAGTGCAGCACAGTTTGGAGGAGATCAGCCAGTGGTTCTGCTGAGGTGTTGCTTTGATGGCGGCCTTTAGCTTGTCTGCCTTGTTGGTTCTGATGTCTCTCATCTTCCTCTTGACAACAGCCCACAGAGACTCTATAGTGTTCATGTCAGGCAAGTTTGCTTGTGTTACCACGGTAATAAAGCAGGTATCGGTACCTTTGCCAGTGTGGGCTGGTACCAAGTCCTGCTGGAAAATGAAATCAGCATCTCCATAAAGCTTGTCAGCAGAGGGAAGCACGAAGTTCTCTAACATTTCCTGCTAGATGGCTGCTCTGACTTTGGACTTGATAGAACGAAGTGGACCAGCACTAGCAGATAACATGGCTCTGTGCCTCTCGACTCTTCCTCCAGACTCTGGGACCAAAATGTATGTTCAAATGAAAAGACGATCTCGGACCACTAAGCAACTGTCTAGTCCTTTTCTCCTTAGCACAGAAAAGAAGCTTCTGATGTTTTCTCACGTTCAGGAACAGTTTTAAACGAGAAATGTGACTTTTGTAGTCCATGTCATGAAGATGTCGTGTTGTGGCTCCTGAAATTTTGACTTCAGCTGCAGTCCAGGCCTCATCAGATTCTTCTCAAGGCACAGGTTATCCATGTTACCTATGCAACATTCTCTAACACATTTTTTTCTTCCACTTAATGCATGGAAACAGCATTCTAAAGAGATGCATCTTCAAATCATTTTTGGAATTTACTTGTTATTTTTGGTATTGATGTCATATTTTAGTGCTAAGAGTAAAGTTGCAGCCAGAAGCCAGTTATTTTGTATGGCATAAAGACTAAGAAAACTGATTCTTAATAGTAGCTCAAGACATGTTCTCATTTAAAGTCCTGGTTCAAATAAAATACAACTAGTGAATTTGACACATTTTCTACTTGCTGACAAATTTAAAAACTTGTACAAAACTGTATAAAATCAGCTGCTGTTGCAGAAGCATCAGAAACTCAGTCAGAACCAAGCTCAGGAAAGCCCGAGCATAAAGGTTAAGCTGGAGCCAAAAAGCAGCATAAGGATTCCTCCTGTTTGGACAGATGAGAGCGATGTGGACTCATGGTTACATTCCTCTCTTTGTGCTTGTTAATAGAAGCTCTTTAGCAGAACCTCAGTGTTGATTCAGTAAAAATAAAATCTTAAAACTGACATGTTCCTTCCAGAAGCAGAAGCAACCAAAGCAAATTTCTCTGAATCTTCGGTCAAACCCGTATTGCATATTTAGTATTTGCAGTTATAAGAGCATTTAAATCGGAATAAATTGTAATAAAACATTTCATCTCACGTTGCGCACTCAGTTTCTAAACTTTCTGACTACTGACCTCAACCAAGTACCAGTTCCTAAACATAACCATGAAATGTTTCTTCAAGGCTAAAGGGATTCTAATCTTTTAAAACCAAACAGAACTTCAATAGGTTTGCTTTTTTCCAGACGGAGTTGATTTTAAAGTGTATTTTATCATTTAGCATTTTAACATTTTGATGGATTTTTTAGCAGAGCTGCAAAATAAAATGTTGGTTTTAGTGGCCCTGAATGGCATAGAAGTTTTATTTATGAATTGGTTGCAATCTGCAACTTTACCACTAGATGTCACCAGATCCCATATGCTGATTATGTAGGATTTATTCATCCCATGACTAATATTATGCACACATTTCCGTCTTTACATACACATTGTTTTTGACAGCGTTCTTACCCGATAGACCTAACGTGAAAACTGGAAATGTTTCAATCCATATTTTGGTCCAAGTTTGAAAATCAATCAAAATTAACAAGACTCAATATAAATGTTTTGTAGGTTTTTTGACACTTGATTTAAATTAACGTTCAAATGATATTTTAAGTAAAATTACCCTAGTAAAATAAACAGCCAACCTTAAATAAGCAGATCATTTTACAGCCATTTAGGCAGCCATTACCTCAGGTTTTAAAGCAAACAGTTATTACAGATCAGCAATGCATAAACTAAAATTAATTGCTAATAAATGATTAATATTTTGGCTTCCAAAGATAATATCTATGTACACTTATGTGAAAACAGTTTGCAGTGAATTAAACATGATCATAGAAACTCATCTATCATGTCTGATTCGCCCATGCTGCCCAACATTTCTGACTCGATATAAAATCTGAAGCTACGTCCTCCTGAGACGTTTTTCATGTATATGGATGGACTTTATCCAAATATAGAAAACCTTTACAGGTCAAAGAGATGCATAAATGCCTTGAATAATATATGATAATCATGCTGTTTCCTACAAATGTCTCTAGCTGTGTTTCATCTTTCTTCAGCTTTTGTCAAGCGCAAAGCTGGGCGCATTCATCATGGATGCATTTCAGCATGATCCACCTTCAGCTTCCATTCAAAGGAAGTTTCTCAGTAAATGATTCAATAAACGACTCATATTAGTGTAAATCAAACTCATTTCAGTCAATCTGCTGTTTTTTTAATATTATACATTTTATATAAGTTGAGTTGAAATGTTTTACATAAAAGCATTTAAAGAGAGATGAAAACAATGCATAATGTGTATTATGTGTGCCCTTTGGTGCAGAAATCTTTACACCTGCTTTCCCAAAAATATCAGACATTATTCTGTTTGTAGCTGAATGTAATTTATCCAAAAGTGTTAACACTGGCACTGTAGTCTTTTAGGCCCAGAAGATGGAAAAAGCTGTGTTCCTTCTTCATTTCATGTACTTTTTAATGAGTCCTCTGAATGATTCTTACTCCAAAGAGCATAGCAAAAATGCAGTTTTCTGCAGCTTCACCTGTTCGGAGTGATGCAGCATAATCTGCATAAAGTTCTGACTCCTCTCATCTTTCTTTCCACATCAGCCAGAATGCAGTAGCTGAAACAGGCTCAGGCATGCTCCACCTGTTGCAGTTTGAAGCCTACAGTGTTGTGTAGATGTAGACAAAGATGATGACGACCAGGTTGAGGATAGTCCCGATGATGCCCAGCATGGCCAAGATGCTCTCCTCCTTACTTTCCTTGTCTTGAATTCCCCTTTCCTCATCACTGCAGACAGCGTTTACCATTTTCCCTGCAAAAGTCTTCAGTTTTTGTCTCGGACCAATCTGGAGCAGACAGGATTAAAAAAAATCACTTAAACACAAATGTTGCTTTAGTGGGTGGAGCTGCTTCTTTATTCACTGCAGACTCACTTTAAGGGCAGGGTGGGTAAACTATTGGAGGGCTGAATGGTAATTAGAAGCTAATCTAGTTAACTACCGCTCTAAAGTTTACACACCCCTGTTAAACTGCCACATATTCATAATCCACTTTACAACTTTTTCTACCTTTAATGTGACGTTTATCTTGTAAAACTGAAATAAAGACCAAATACATTTCTGGGAGGAAAAATATATTAAAAATGTTACAATAACCCTACATGCATTAGCATTTGTATTAGCCTCAGGTCCCTGTTAGAATGAGTCTGTCAGGATCTACAGCTGAACATGGTAATATTTGACCACTCTGCTTTGAAATGTTCTCCGGATCTCTCAGACCATGAGGACATCTCTTATCCACAGCCTTCTACGGGTCATCCAACACATTAAAGTTCTGGCCCGGTCATTGTTATACTTGAGTTTTCTCCTGCCAAAGTCATCCTTTCTTTGATTTTGATGTGTTTGGACTCATTGTGATGCAAAAAATAAAACCCTTCTTTATCTTAGGTCTTCAACCAGAAACCTGAGAACGTTGGGTTAAAACTGACTGGTTTTTGGAACAGTTCATAATTTTATCCTACTTGACCCAGTTATAGGGAGGTTAACCCCAGGCCATGATGCTGCTGTTTTACTGATAGCATGTTGTCATTCTGGTGATGTTCAGTGAAGTTTTTTTGTACCTTTTTAAATTGTGACTTAAATATGCTTACTGTACCACAGTCTCCCTTGATTTTAAAATGTTTTCTGTGGGCCTGGATGTTTTTTGTGCTGAAAAAAGGATATTGCCTTGATTCTACATTATAGACTAGACAAACAAAGAATATAGGACACTATTGTCACGTAACTGAACCAGTATATAACCAGTACTTGGCAGAAATTCTTGCAGGTTCTTTGGTGTTTTTCCCAGCTTCTTGGAAGAAAACTAAATGTTGAAACTGAATCAGAAGGTGTTTCTACAGAGTTTAATGGTGTGAACATACAACTGGGTTCTGGATACTTTTCAACCTTTTGATCTTCCAACAGATCTTTTTTTTTTTTTTCAGTTGAATTAAACAGGATAAATCTCAAACGAAAGGTGGAAAAAGTTTTAGAAATTATTTATCAAAAGATATGACAGGAATGTGTTCCCTGAGTAGTCAGTGTCCCACTTTCCTGACACTGGGTCCATATTAACAGATTCTCTTTGGACCAGGGGGTGATGGTTTTTGCCATCTAGAAACCTTCATCATTTTATAGCAGTTTATACCAACCTGTTTGCTTTGGTGCTTCCCACTATCCAATTTAAAGGAAAACCAACTTTTAAGCTGCTATGAACTGGATTTCTTGGTATAAAAAAAGTTTCACAAAAGGTAAAGAAAGGGACAACACCTCTGCATCCCCTGCTTACTGTCCTATCAGGATTTATAGTGCCTTACATCATCATCATCATCTTTATTATCCCCAAGGGGGCAATTATTGTGCAGCACAGCAGGAATAAACAAGCAGAAGATACCTGCGTCCAGGTGGAAGCAACTGGAAGTCGTTATTACGAAGGTGATCCTGTTGCACCAATATTTGCTGTTTTGTTTTTAGAGTTGACCTAGTCTTCAAATAGGGATGGGTATCTTTCACATTTGAACCGATACGGTACCAATACTCGGTACCTGGGAATCGATAACGGTACTCAACGGTACCAGTACCAAAAATGTTCAATTTAACATATTTCTTTCTCAATCTATAAACTTTAATGAATATATCAAAACAACTTCCAGCTCTTTGTATTGTAACATCTCAGTTTTTTTCAAACATTTCTTCAACATTAAAACCCTTAACTGACCAGCAATGTAAAGAACAAATTAAAACCCAGCCATGTTGCTGCAGGCGAGTCGCTAACGGATGCAGGCGAGCTAACGGTGCTGAATGCAGGAGTTGTAGCCGTAGATCTGAGGCTGACGAAAATTGTCTCTTTAACCTTGACAAAAATCTTGTGCTTAACCAGGTCAGTGTGTGTACACACACACACACTCAGGAGAATATATAAATGGCTGGGCTCATGGTTTCCTCTGACTGCAGCCTGTTTAAGCTGTCTACATATTAGATGGAATATTCCTACGGGAAAAAAACTCTGAAATGTGTATTTATCTTCTACCTAATTTATTTATAATGTCTATATCTTTTTCTTTAACTGTCTCTCCATCTTTCTTATTTATCTTTCTGTCTCTTAATCTTTCTTTCTATTTCTTTTCTCTATCGATCATGTATTTATGTAATTACCAAGCTCAGTCTTATAGGGATAATTTCACCTCCGACAGCCAAGCCGGGTCAGAACCTTTTATTGGGTGGTGACTGGACTTTAGCTGTGTGTCAGGGGCAGGGCATGAAACACTTGGGCTATTTTGTCTACTTCTACCTTCGCCATATGTACCAGGAGTAGGAGAGTTACTCCCTGCTGCTGCTGGCAGGAGAGGAAGTGCTGCCATCAAAACTAAATTTGGCGCTTTTGAAAACCGCAGATTTCCTTGCCTGCTTTCTAGGTTTTAGCGGCATGTTTCTCTGTCTGCTGTCAGGAGCTGGTGTTCACCTGCATGCGACCGTAATAACACAGCATGAGGAGTGTGTTATCATCCAGCTTTTGTCAAGCTTGGCCATAAAAAGTAGAGTAGCAACAATGTAGGGACAGAAATCCTTCACGATGTGATCGATTAAAACGAATGACATTAACTGTGAAAACGTGCTATTACTACATGCCGTGATCCTCTTTGGGGAGGCGGGAGGTCTGGTTGGCAGGGTGGGGAAGCTCTTCCTCAGAAGTATTCCCACCGCTGGCCTTGCACTTTGCGTCACAAATATTGCATGAGCGTAATCTGCACCGCAATTTTAAAAATGGAGCCATACTTTCCAGCGCTTTCTATCAGCCATGTTTGTTGACGGTACCAGCGGCCACTGACGTCGTTACGCTCTTGTTCGTGCAACGCTGCATTCATGTCTGGCATGGAAAGTCGCCCACTCCTCCTATGTCACAATGATGAGTTTTGGTACTGAAACACGGTACCGTTTGATTTTACGTGAATCGGTACTCGGTAATTCGGTTGGTACCTAACAAAGGTACCGAATTTGGTACCATCCCTATTTTCAAATGTATTCAAAACCCCTGAGAAGTTCCACATTTTGTCCCATTACAACCACATCCCCTGGAAGGAAATACTTTGTAGAACCAAATTTTTGCTGTAATTATAGCTGCAGGTCTTTTTTGGGTTTTTCCTTAAAAGCTTTTCGTATTTAGAGAAAATGTTTGTCCATTATCCATCCATTGTCTATACCTGCTGCTCCTTGTAGTGTTCCAGCTGGCTGGTGCCTATCTCCGCCAGCATGAGGCCATGGGTGGTGTACCCTGGACAGGCCTAACTGTTCCCCAACCAAACTTTAAAGCCTTCACAGAACAGCAGCATTTATAGTGAGATTAAGTTACACAAAGTTGGCCTTCAATCAGGAGCCTTCTGAAGGCAAATGGCTGATTTTATTTAGGGGTAATAGATTTGTATTTGAGGGGTGTGAATAACGTTTCAATACACTGCAGAAGATGAAAAGCTTGATAGAAAGTTTGCAGGGTCAGATTAACATTGTGGTGGAAGGAAAGAGGTTTTTCATTCTGTTAACTCTCATGTAAATCTGCACATTGTTATTAAATATCTCTTTAATCTCTTGGAAAACCCAAAGCATTGAACATTTTTATTGCTTGTATAAATCTGACACGTGACCCAGAGCTGTACAACCAAACTGTATGATTTTACTATATTTAGCCTCCAACTGCTGCGTCAGGTTGCCTGTAGGTTTATCTAAAGCAGAGTTTTAGTGAAACATTAATGAATTTTAGTTATCATCAGTAATCCTGTGGTTTGAACAAAGTTTACAGCCATGACCTCACTGGGTTCAGGCTAAGTAACATGCAGGTGGACAACTCTGGCAGCTCTCTAAAGCTTCATGAGTGAGAAGAAGACAGCAGATATTTCTGCTCTGTGCGCTCTTCAGCTACAGCATGTCTTCCACTGTTTTGATAGTTTCTGAGAGTGCCAGCACTCATCTGTGTGATTTCACAGTATGTGTGTGAGTGGGCCTGAGTGAGTACTGATATGCGTTGCCTGGGGTGCCCTGTTAGAAACTAGCTGTATGTTGCTGGCCTGCAGGCGCAGCAGCTTGTGCAAGTTGGGATCCAAACAACTCTCAGGGGAAAAGTGCTTCTATTGCGGGTCAATGGGTTTTATACGCCAACTCGTAATAGGCTCATGCAGGCCAAAAATAAACTGCCTAACAGTTTGACTCTTTGTAAAATGCTTTTGATGTAAGAAAAACTCCATATTTTTGACTTCCATCAAGTTACCTAAGCCACTGACAGGTACACTTTGTGCCTCACTGACTTATGGTCTGAATGGCTGCGCTCTATTTTAAAAAAAATTTATATTCCTTATTTCAGAGTTTCAACGCACTTTTGGAACATCTGTCAAAGTAATAAAATATATTTAAGTGTTCTTCTGGCCCTGCGATGGACTGGCGACCTGTCCAGGGTGTACCCCACCTGTAGACTGCTGGAGATAGGCACCAGCTAGCCCGCAACCCTCTATGGAAGAAGCGGTAGAAAATGACCGACTGACTGACTGTTTTTCAGATTAAAAATTACAAATATTTTTATTTTCTTCATTCCCAATCCTACTGTCTAAATGTCCATCCATCCATCCATCCATCCATCCATCCATCCATCCATCCATCCATCCAGCCATCCATCCATCCATCCATCCAGCCATCCATCCATCCATCCATCCATCCAGCCATCCATCCATCCAGCCATCCATCCATCCATCCATCCATCCATCCAGCCATCCATCCATCCATCCATCCATCCATCCATCCATCCATCCATCCATCCATCCATCCATCCATCCATCCATCCATCCAGCCATCCATCCATCCATCCATCCAGCCATCCATCCATCCATCCATCCATCCATCCAGCCATCCATCCATCCATCCATCCATCCATCCATCCATCCATCCATCCATCCATCCATCCATCCAGCCATCCATCCATCCATCCATCCAGCCATCCATCCATCCATCCATCCATCCATCCAGCCATCCATCCATCCATCCAGCCATCCATCCATCCATCCATCCATCCATCCAGCCATCCATCCATCCATCCATCCAGCCATCCATCCATCCATCCATCCATCCATCCAGCCATCCATCCATCCATCCATCCATCCATCCAGCCATCCATCCATCCATCCATCCATCCATCCATCCATCCAGCCATCCATCCATCCATCCATCCAGCCATCCATCCATCCATCCATCCATCCATCCATCCATCCATCCAGCCATCCATCCATCCATCCATCCATCCATCCATCCATCCATCCATCCATCCATCCATCCATCCATCCAGCCATCCAGCCAGCCAGCCATCCATCCATCCATCCAACCATCCATCCAGCCATCCATCCATCCATCCATCCAACCATCCATCCATCCATCCATCCATCCATCCATCCAACCATCCATCCGTCCATCCATCCCTCCCTCCATCCATCCATCCATCCATCCATCCATCCAACCATCCATCCATCCATCCATCATCCATTCATCCATCCATCATCCATCCATCCATTCATCCATCCATCCATCCAACCATCCATCCATCCATCCATCATCCATTCATCCATCCATCATCCATCCATCCATTCATCCATCCATCCATCCAACCATCCATCCATCCATCCATCCAGCCATCCCTCCATCCATCCATTCATCCATCCATCATCCAACCATCCATCCATCCATTCATCCATCCATCCATCCATCATCCATCCATCCAATTTATTTATTTTTGGTTGTGCAGGAGGTGACGGTTTATGCTGGCATTTTGTACTTTAAACTACAAATCTTTACTTACGTTTGTGGTATAATGTTTATTGTACAAAAAATATATTAAAAAAAGAAAACGTTTCTCAAGTAAAATGAATAATTGGATTAAGTGGTTAACTGGATAATTAGCAAAGAACTGTAATTAATGGCAGCCCTTATTTTGATTACAAACTACCTGATTTTATTTTTTGCACTCTCCCATGTTTTCTTGCTTGAGGCGGCAGGGGAAACAGGTCCTGACAGAAGCCATTAAGATTTATTACAAAGAAGCATTTTCTGTGGCAGAGAAACTTGTACAAATGAAATGGAGAGGGAGATGGAGTCGAGACTTTTAGGTGCAACAGGTACATCTGCTGCTGTACGAATATATCATATTTAAATAAAAATTTAGAACCCGAAAAAAATAAACCAAAAAGAAAAAGTACGTTTTTCAAAAGTATCTGTCATTTAAAACTGCCACAAAGCAGTGATGAATTTGCTGTGACAGAACAAAAAACCCCATGTTTCCAAAGAATTACCCTCTTTAAAGGCTAGCCTCCTTCATGGTGACCGCAGTGTAACAGGAGAATAATAAAGTCATCCAAACGTGCAATTCTCCTGACATACAGGTCCTTCTCAAAATATTAGCATATTGTGATAAAGTTCATTATTTTCCATAATGTAATGATGAAAATGTAACATTCATATATTTTAGATTCATTGCACACTAACTGAAATATTTCAGGTCTTTTATTGTCTTAATACGGATGATTTTGGCATACAGCTCATGAAAACCCAAAATTCATATCTCACAAAATTAGCATATCATTAAAAGGGTCTCTAAACGAGTTATGAACCTAATCATCTGAATCAACGAGTTAACTCTAAACACCTGCAAAAGATTCCTGAGGCCTTTAAAACTCCCAGCCTGGTTCATCACTCAAAACCCCAATCATGGGTAAGACTGCCGACCTGACTGCTGTCCAGAAGGCCACTATTGACACCCTCAAGCAAGAGGGTAAGACACAGAAAGACATTTCTGAACGAATAGGCTGTTCCCAGAGTGCTGTATCAAGGCACCTCAGTGGGAAGTCTGTGGGAAGGAAAAAGTGTGGCAGAAAACGCTGCAGAACGAGAAGAGGTGACCGGACCCTGAGGAAGATTGTGGAGAAGGGCCGATTCCAGACCTTGGGGGACCTGCGGAAGCAGTGGACTGAGTTTGGAGTAGAAACATCCAGAGTCACCGTGCACAGGTGTGTGCAGGAAATGGGCTACAGGTGCCGCATTCCCCAGGTCAAGCCACTTTTGAACCAGAAACAGCGGCAGAAGCGCCTGACCTGGGCTACAGAGAAGCAGCACTGGACTGTTGCTCAGTGGTCCAAAGTACTTTTTTCGGATGAAAGCAAATTCTGCATGTCATTTGGAAATCAAGGTGCCAGAGTCTGGAGGAAGACTGGGGAGAAGGAAATGCCAAAATGCCAGAAGTCCAGTGTCAAGTACCCACAGTCAGTGATGGTCTGGGGTGCCGTGTCAGCTGCTGGTGTTGGTCCACTGTGTTTTATCAAGGGCAGGGTCAATGCAGCTAGCTATCAGGAGATTTTGGAGCACTTCATGCTTCCATCTGCTGAAAAGCTTTATGGAGATGAAGATTTCATTTTTCAGCACGACCTGGCACCTGCTCACTGTGCCAAAACCACTGGTAAATGGTTTACTGACCATGGTATCACTGTGCTCAATTGGCCTGCCAACTCTCCTGACCTGAACCCCATAGAGAATCTGTGGGATATTGTGAAGAGAACGTTGAGAGACTCAAGACCCAACACTCTGGATGAGCTAAAGGCCGCTATCGAAGCATCCTGGGCCTCCATAAGACCTCAGCAGTGCCACAGGCTGATTGCCTCCATGCCACGCCGCATTGAAGCAGTCATTTCTGCAAAAGGATTCCCGACCAAGTATTGAGTGCATAACTGTACATGATTATTTGAAGGTTGATGTTTTTTGTATTAAAAACACTTTTCTTTTATTGGTCGGATGAAATATGCTAATTTTGTGAGATAGGAATTTTGGGTTTTCATGAGCTGTATGCCAAAATCATCCGTATTAAGACAATAAAAGACCTGAAATATTTCAGTTAGTGTGCAATGAATCTAAAATATATGAATGTTAAATTTTCATCATGACATTATGGAAAATAATGAACTTTATCACAATATGCTAATATTTTGAGAAGGACCTGTACACGAAAACACATTGAACTCCATCTCTCTGTTTAAGTGCATTTTCTTCCTCTGACCTGTAACAGTGCACTTTGATTGCCTCTCTTGGGGAGGACTATAAACAGGGTGCCCCCCCAACCTGAATGGAGGCCTTTGTGTGGTGTGCTGGATGTGCTCTGATGCATGAAGATGCCTGCTTGCTGCAGATCTAAACAAGCACTCTGTTAAAAATAAAAATCTAAGAAATAAACAGGAGGAGGGAAACAGTGAAAGGTGAAGAGGGAAAAAGGTAACAGGAGAGGAGGTGGCAGCTCAGCCAAAAACCGGTGTGTTTAGATAATAGCTTCTTCAGTGGGTGCAGCTGTGCATCATAAAGCAAAACCTTCTGGACAGCTTCCAGTGACTCCTCATTCAACAACTCCAGACTGTGCCGTCATCAGCGGAGGGCGCTCTGTTTCAACCAAAGGCAATCGCCTTTACTCATTAACAACCCATAATGATCTACTCTGGTTAACTCTCAGAATGGATAAAGCATCCACCCATCTATCTATCTATCTATCTATCTATCTATCTATCTATCTATCTATCTATCTATCTATCTATCTATCTATCTATCTATCTATCTATCTATCTATCTATCTATCTATCTATCTATCTATCTATCTCTATCCATCTCTTGGTAAGGCTTTTTGTACCCTAGACTTTGACTTGGCCATCCCACAATGATAATATCTCTTATGTGGAGTAGAAACATAAATAATGAAAAAGAAATATAGCAGACTGACATATAATCTAAAAAGGAAGAAACACCAACATGAAGCCCTACCTGGAAGACAAATTTAGATACTTCCTTTGCACCTGATGGAGGCCAAAATCCCCAGATTGGATCATCGAAGAGTGAAACCTTTTGCCACTTGGATAAACCTGAGCATGTCAAACAGCTCCAGATGCTAACCAAGTCTGAAAGGCAGAGGTGCTTTTGGCATTGTTTTAAAATGGAAAAAAAAGCAAACAGCTCCCCAACCCCTCCCCAGTGTGTCTGTGTGCACATCTACGCTATCATAAACCCAGGCAGACACCCAGCAGACTCACAGGGCTTCTTATTCTTGATGGAAGAAAAGCAGATGAAATACTCCCGACAAATAGCCAGTTTGACCCATTTTCTGTGGAGTTTTCAGTGATTAAGTGCAAAGTGATAGCCTTATGCTCGCACTGATGGGATTTGCATAGCCTTGAATGATTTTGGTTGAAAAAAAAGTCAAATCAAAGACACTTTGTCTTTGATGATGTAATATTTTGGAAAAGTTGTAGTTCATTAGTTTAGAGCAGGTTTAGCACAGAAACACAAAACAGAAAAAAAAAAAACACCAAACTTTAAGCAGAAAGTAAGACTCAGATTGTCTCAAACTGAGATAGTGATCCAAGCAAGGACGGCTAAGTTTGCAAATGTATAAATAATATTTCACAGTGTTTCAAAAATCCGTGTCAGTATGCAGTCTTGATGTGCACAAGCAGTGGAAAGTGGTTACCTTACAAAGCATCAGGAGTATCGTAGCATTGGACATGCTGGAGGGGGACGCCTTCCTGTAGTGCACACACATCCCTGG
Organism: Girardinichthys multiradiatus; assembly: GCF_021462225.1. NCBI lineage: Eukaryota > Metazoa > Chordata > Actinopteri > Cyprinodontiformes > Goodeidae > Girardinichthys > Girardinichthys multiradiatus. The sequence continues at coordinate 3,379,556 of NC_061811.1, forward strand.
CAATTACGTTGAAAGTCTACCCCTCTCATCCTTCGGCTCAGGAGGTGCACCGGATCCAGGGAGGGCTGACTCGTTTTCCCGGCTTTCCGATTTCAGAGTTCTCGTTGGACGTCGTCTCCTGCTGCGCTCCAGTGTCTCCTCCACAAATTTCATCTCACTGGTAGCCAAGTTTCAGCTGCTGTCACTTTTCTCCCCCTCAACGTTGTTCTGCCCACCTCCTCTGCTGCCGTCTCTGTTCGCTTCCCACCTCTGCTTCTTGCTCTGTGTTATCCTCCTCTTCTCCTTCCTCTTGTCTGTGTAGAAAGATGATGTCAAGTTGAAGAATAGTCAGTTGATGGGCAGATGGGTGTGGGAGTGAAACCAAACTGTTTCATGTGAATATTTTCATCTTCCTTTGTCTCCAAAAGGAGAGATTGTCTTTGTCTCTCTGCCTCCAAACCACAGAGTCAGCCTGTCTCACAGGCTCGTCTCATCTAAACTTTTTGTTTTAGTCGATTTTTAGGCTTTTGAATGTTTCATACATAAATAAGAGAAGTAAAAGTTGTGCTTTCTTCACATGTTGAAACTAAAATGTGTCTCCTTATGTTGCCGTGGCTGAGCGACTCTCTTTGCTTTACTGAACAGAACATGAACACTGGGTGGCTTTAAGTAAGAGGAAGGGGAGGCGGGAAGCTGCTGTAAAGGAACCAGTAGGCTCACACTTACGCTGTCGTGGTTGCTTTTTCTTCACAGGCGAGAGGTATCCCCTGCTCCCTTTCTACCGCGCATATTAATGCAGTCACGGTTGCCTCGCAACCGGCTCAGGGGAGCCTCACACCGCCTGACGACAAACAGCAGTTGTGACAGAGGCCAGGATGAGGGGTGAGAGTTTCCCCTGGTATGTGGGTCTGTTATTTTGGTTTTTGCTGGAATATGTGCTGGTGTGTATGTCTAAGACTGAAGGAAAAGAGGGTTTGCTTGAATGCAGAAACAAGATCTGCAACTTCTCAACCAGCTCATATAATGAAAATAACCCAACCTCTGGGAATCTGTTTTTACCTCGATGCTGAAGTTTAACGCCTGAATTTACAGACAGAAACAGATCTGATTAGATGGACACAAATTTCACCACAATAAAGCAAAAAGACCAGCAATATTCTGTTTCCGGATGGTTTCAGAGGACTGAGGAGAAGAATCATTCAGCAAACCTCAGAGATGTTCTGGTGCAGTGGAGAACCCAAACAAAGACAGGAGGCAGGTGAGATTATAGAGAGGAAAATATTGAGACGCTTGGAGTAACAGGTTAACATGAGGAAAAACGTCAGTGAAGCCAGGCTGAGCAACAGGAACTAATTTTCAGCCAGGGAGTGAAGGCTCAGACCAGCCCACTTATGATTAAAATCATACAGAAAAAAATATATACAAATAACATTTTATTTGAATGTCTACATTTTATTTTAGTGTGTAAGTTTGTGTATCATCCTTCTCAGCCTTGTGGATTTATCTTTCTTAAAATAACTGAAAATCTGATTTATTTTCACAATTACATAAATGAGTTAGAGCTCGTTTTCACTATTTACTGCATCACTAAGATGTATTTCCTCATCTAATCTGACCCACTGTTCCCTGTATTACAGTAATTAAAAATCAATCTGTGCCCTTTTGAACCCAACCAGTCAAGATTTTTTCTGTTTCTAAATGTGAATGTGATGGTGACACAGGTGGTAGGGGTTCATCCTGTAACCGGTGGGTTGCCGGTTCGAGCCTCCGCTATGTCCCTCCCAGTCGTTTTGTTCTTGGGCAAGACTCTTCACCCACCTTGCCTGTTGATGTTGGTCAGAGGGTCCGGTGGTGCCGATTGTATGGCAGCCTTGCTTCTGTCATTCTGCCCCAGGACAACTGTGAGTGTGTGAATGGGTGGATGACTGGCTGCAGTGTAAAACACTTTGGAAGTGCTAAACAAGTGCAGACCATTGACCATGTGTGTATATCAGGTAGTTATAGTGGAGTGACCTGTGACCCATGTCTTCCTCTGAACACATAACTTCCTTCTGGATCTAAAGCCTTTCTCATTTGAGCCTTATTAAGACATTAGGATGTTTTCTGAACAAACCAAGTTAGATTTATTTATGATCTCAAATCACTGAAATAGCCTGCCCACTGTGAGATGAAGGTTTTACTGCTGCTGCTTGGTTCTGACCCATCAGTTTCCCTAACAACAACCTGGGCTGGTGGCTACAGGCAATTCTCATCTACGTAAATGACCTACAAACTTTGGATATTGAACTCACTCTCTGCTGAAAGCGAGTTTTCTGTTAATTTTAACAGCTGTAGATTTTTCAGGGTTGTTTTTGCATTCACAGAACAACACCGGGCCGCTCGGTGGCATATAATAGCTGGAAGCCAAGAGAGTTCTTCAATTAAATGCTGTTGACATAACCAAAGTGATAGGCTGATTGTAGTTACATGACAAACATGAAAGCTGACTCCATACTCAGTTTTTGCTGAATGAGACTGTGAGTGAAACCAGCCTGGTCTGCTTTCTCAGTTTAAACCCAGTCACTGACTGAACACCGGGCCTTAGAGCCCATGAACCTGGGAATCCTCCCGGTTTCCCTGATTAGTCACTCTGGGTTTGGATAAGAACTTACCAGGTTAACTACGGGATGATCTGACAGGGAGGGTGATTACTGGGCCAAAAAAGGTGAGTCTGATTAACTGAATGTGAAACATCTGCTGTGTGAGCGTGAACTGAAGAAGAGAAAGAAAACTAAATCAGAGAAGCAACTGGACAGAGGTGACAGAAGAAAAGGAAAATAGAAACATGAAACATGGGAAACCAAAATAAACCCAAAACAAACACAAGAAACTACTAAAATACAATGTGGCACAAAGTCAAAACCAACGTATTAAAGGATCATGATGACCTTAAAGGGCGTATGTCATAATCTTAACTTTTCATTTTTAACTGTGCTTAGGTCTGTAGACAGCTATACATACATATGGGAAATTGAGAAATATGTAAAAAGATGTGACAGAATATAAGCACAGGGCAGTAGTTGCATGTGCATATTAATGTTAATATTGTAAGAACTGCATTAATAGGGTCTCCTACCTTTTCAATTGACTATGTACTGGTTTTAACCTTCGGCTGGGGGTTCAACACCCACCATTAAGTGGTCATTTGATTTTTTCTTCAGAACAGGTTTAATGTTGTCATGTCAAATCTTCACTACAATCTTTGACTCCTTATTTTATTTTGTTTCTTGTTTGCAACCTTTTATTATTCCTGCTGTTTAAAAGGGAAAACTCACATTGACATAAAGTTGTTTTTACTGTGAGTTTGTCTGTATGCTATAAAATATTTATTTACAAAGAAGCAGCACTATGTCAGAGCAACTTATAATACACCATGAGATGGATCTCAACACAAAACTACTTTCATTCATTATTCTATTTTTGGAAGTGAAATCAAATTCTGGAAAAGGTGCCACTTTGGTTTTCTGAAAGTGACATACAGACTATAATTATCATTACTCAAAAATATAGAAATGTCCTATAATTAAAGCCCTACATAGCAAGTGTTTGACGTGATTCACGTGGTTGACGCTAAACAGTGGGACTAATTTGTGATTTTCTTAATAATAGTGAAATTATAGACATCAAACTAAAGTCATTTACAAATATGCTACAAGCTCACTGTCATGTAAACTTAAAACAAGAAGTAATATAAAACCCTAAGTAAAAGAAAAGCAACTCACAGAGACCAAACCACCCATTTGCAATTTAATAGGTAGTCAGTTTTACTACTTGGATATTTATGGTTATTCATTCATTTACATTTTGGCCTTTGACTTCTACAGAGAGATATATCTTTCAGGTAAGGAGGGTGGGAAAATGCAGCTTTTAATATGTCTAATTATAACTGTTGGTGTCCAGACTTGTTCTAATTTTTTCTGGCTCATTATTTGTTGGATTTATTTTTTTATCTCACTGACATGAAGACAGATTTCACCAGAGTAAACATTGAATTGAGTAGCTCGTTGTCATTTATAGTTAAAGTAAAACATTTGTTATATCAGCAAAATGTGTAAAACTTCAGATACTTAGATACTGTAAAATTAAATGAAGCAGACCTCCCTTTGACCAATATCTCATTATGCAGATGAGTTTGCTGCTAAAGGAAAGTTTTAGAATGTGAAACGGAGACTTGACGTAGCTTTACGCATGAAATGACCCAGAATGGACGGTAATAAAAATGGAAATGTAAGCGGAACGTTCCCTTTTAACTGAAACCACCAGTGTGCATAATTATCATGGCCAGCATTCAGTCCCTCAGCATAAACTAACGCTGACTGCCACCGCCTGTGTGGACATTTATAACAATTAATCACAGAGCCCATCAAATTTGTTCTTGCCATCCAGTCACTAAATCACAGCGTTCTCCGACTCCATTATGATCCCATTGGTCCCGGCACATTCTCAAGAACCATGATCAAGTTGTATGTGTATTTGTCTCCATTCTGATTACTAAAAGGGCAACATGTGTGTTTTATCCTTCAAAATGGTCAGTTTGATGTTTTCAAATCTAAAGGACAAATTTCTTCAATTAAAGTTTCTTTCAGACTCAAACAGACCTTCAAGCTGTAGAAATATGAAGTGAAGGTAATCATTTAAACATTTTAGCAGAGAAACCACCAGATGTTGTCTGACCCTTCTGACAAGCTATACTGTTCAAATTAGAGATTTTCCAATCATAATATTTCATATTTCACTTGGATTTGATGTGATAGATCAGCACAAAGTACTGCATGATTGCAAAGTGTGCTCTATGAATTTGACATCTATGAAAGAATGTCAAGAAGAAGGCCTTTGTTGAAAGAAAATAGGAAGTCCTGCTTAAAGTTTGACACAAACAATGTAAGAGCCAAACCAAACATGTGGATTAAGGTGAGACTAAATAGATTTTTTTGGGATACACAATGCTAGGTGTGGCAGAAATCCAGCACTGCAAATCACACTGAACACACCGTCTTCACAGCGAAACAGGGTGGTGGCAGAATTATGTCATGGGTGCATGATTTTCTTCAGCAGGGGCAGGGAAGCTGGTCAGAGTTGATGAGAAGATGGATGGAGCTGAATCAGGACAATCCTGGAAAAAAAAACAACAGTTAGAGGCTGCAGAAGACAACCACCCTAAACATACACCCAGAAATATTATGTAAAGGTTTAGATCAAAACATGTTCATGTGTTGGAATGGCCTAGTCAAATCCCATACCAAAATCCAGCTAAGAATGTCCAATTCTTCAATCATATAAATTATATCCTTGCTGTTATTTCAGTTGCTTACCCATATGATTGTTGAGGAAATGTAACAAAATGCAGTAGAAGCTTCGATAGCTTGTTTCTACTGTATCTTCTGCCCATAAATAATAATCAGGGTGGAAAATAACTTAGTTAATTTCCCTTTGGGATTAATAAAGTATTTTTGAATTGAATTGAATTGAGTTTAATCTATTAATTTTGTTGATTAGGGTATGACTCTGTAGTTTAAATTCTTACATTTAAAACAAAGCTAAATGCATTATAATCAAATTCAAACTAAATAGAGAGGCATTGATGATATATTAGGACCCCACATAGACTATAAAAATTGTCTGTGTGTGCACAACAGCTAAACTTCGCCTCCTCTGCTTGCCCACATCCACAGAACAGCCACTCAGCACTCACCGTGAGCGTTGCAGCTCTGAAAACACACTGGAAAGCTTTAGGTTATACCCAGGACAGAACACAGTTAAATGAAGTCAGGATGAGCTGCGCTCACCTCAAGTTTATCGTGTAAAAAACAGAATCTTTCAGAACCTGAGACATCTGCAGTTTAATTACATCTCATTTGTTTTACTCTTCCTATAGGCGGAACAACAATCACAGCCTGTGTTTTTGTTTTTTAGTCTTAAAGAAATTACATCTTATTTCAGTTTAATATGTATAGTAATTCCATGCTTGATATTTTTAGCATAAATCAAAATGATTTTCATTCCCCAACCATTTATACACAGACTTTTAGTGGTCCAGCAGGAAAAGGACAGAAAAGACACAGACTGCAGCAGAAATGGGTAATTTTTCAAAATGGATAAAAAGCAGGCAGGATTTCAGCCCATTAAGGAATCCAGTTTAACTTCATTAGGTTTTGTACTTTAATCTTACATTTTATAAAGCAAGGCAAAGGACACAAAAACCTTGATGCATCACTGTGTGGACTAATCTTTCACCCACACAAACTTCACTTAGTGTTTTGTTTTTGTTTCAAGGTTAATATTAATGAAACCTGAGGGTCTTCACAATCCAGATTAATGGAGGCATAATCTGCAATTAATACCTCGGTTTTTCTTCCTTTACTCACTTTTCTGTTGGTCGGTTTGTATTCACATGTTAAATCTATGCTTTGTCCTTCAGCGAACATGGCTCAGTGTTCCCAACTCACTAATTACAGAAACACCATCAAGTTGTGCCCCGTAAACAAGGATTGCCTCATGCATTAAACACAATGATGGCAAATCTGGGAACCTGTAAAGACATTTGGACCATATGGAAACTGTAAAAATATTATATCTCTGTAAGGAACATTTGAATGGACAACTAAGAAAGATGTCTAGAAGGCTCTGGAAGCCGTTAGTCTCCACACATACCTTATTTCTTATTTTTCTCCTAGGAGCAACAAGAAATGGCAGAAAGTTAAGTGGGATCCTACAATGTTAACAGTGCCATGGCTGCCATTAATACTAATTAGCAGAGAACATGACAGCAGCATATGAGTGTCCTCCAGTCAGCCCAAGCTGCTCTCTAAACCTTTTTCTGTTACTGGAAAAGATGCCAGAAAGACAGGAATAAAAATTCAAACTTTTTACTGTGTTTTGTTCCTTTAATGCCTGGAAAAGATAGCAGGATGCGAGTGGAGGCTGGACAATATAAATGTTGATCCTCTCGTAATGAGATCCTGGTAACCTCAAAATTGGTGATGCATGTTTGAAGAAAGAAAAATGGAAAGAAACACCATTAAAGATTGATTTGAGTGTTTATGGCGTATTTGCTCCTGCTTAGGTGGTTAAGCAGCTTAAAGTATGATCAGATGAAAAAAAGTGAAGTATTTAACCAACAGAAAAAAGATAAGTCACTTAGAAATGTTTAAAATAATCATTTTAGGCTTTATTTTTCAACGCCTTCTGTGAGCAGACAGGTCCTGGTATCCTAACGATATTTTCATCAAGGTCGTTCATAAAACAGCTTTAAAACATATAATATATATTCATTGGAAGCCTGTCTTTTTTCTAAACATAAGTACTGTAATTCATTCTCAGTTGCTACATGTTTCTGTGTGTTTGTTTGTGCCTGTATCCCTGTATGCATGTTGCGTGCGCACATGCGTGTGTGTTTCCTCCTGTCTGGATGCAAATGTCTCTGAAGTTGAAGTATGGAAGTGCTTACAATGCAGGAGGGGGAAGACAGCCTCTACATGCCTGAGAGACGCCCCCCAAAGTCTTCCAATGTGAAGAAAAACCTTAACAGATCTGGGCAAATGAAAGATCAAGACATCATGCACCACGTAGTGAAGAATTTAACCCCAGGAGCAGCCCACAGACCGGCCAACAACACTAAGCAACCCATCCCTACCCCTGCAAATGCTCTGGTTTCCACGGCCCCTAACAGATAGGTTGCTAAACCACGCCACGAGACAACACCGTAACTACTGGAACCACCCAGGGTTGACTGTGTGTTGTCCGAGACAGTTCCCTGCACTCCCCGCCTTCAAGCTCACCTGTCTTGCATTTCAATATTCAAGCTCCACACTATGATTACGACTACTTGATGTTAATGTGGTTCTGATGTTGTGAGACTCCCACAAATTCTCATTTAGACTTTCCTTCATTGTGTTTTTTTTTTCTTTTTTCTTTTGCAACTTTATCTACCACACTTTTTCCTTACACAAAACTTTCCAATAATATACAGCAGTGTAACAATTAGTTTTTTTTTACCGAAAACCTTTGTGAGTTAGTCTCCTTGTGGAGGGTGTCAACAACTGTCTGCTAGACAACTATCATGTAAGCAGTCTTCCTTGTGGTGGTGTGGGCCAGAGCATGACCAAAACAATCAGATGTTAAAAGGGTCAAAAAGTGGTCAACAACATGTCTAGCTTTTATAGAGATTTGAGGATGCATTTTTACATTTTTAAATGAGATAACACTTGAAGACTTAGGAGATTCTTGCTAAAACTTCTTATTAAAACTGTGACTAACAGTAAAATACAGTAAACATTGGTGAAACATCAGATTCAACTACTTCCAAACTCTTCCCACATGCAGCTTTGCTGATCTCCTTTTCTTTGTTCTTGTAAAGGCCAGCTGGATCGCCTTGTAGAATAACCTCAAACTCAGCTACTTACATCAAAAGCCTGTCAGCCGGAGCACATGAAAGCCTGATTTCTAAGAACTGCCCGTCCTCTGACTTGAGCACTGCAAACAGCTTTCTATTTTATTCTTAGAAGCTGCATGAAGGGAGCTCTGCTCCCAAGACATCAGTAGGTCAGTCGATGTGTGTTTAGTAATTTACATTTCTGTCTAATTATAATAGAAATAAAGAAAAGATTTTTTTCTTTTGCGTTAAAATTCACATAAATATCCCCTTGGCTATGGCAATAAACTATATTACTTATTGTATTACTACTATTTTCAGCATCAACAAAACCCTCCTTATCAGCCAGCTTTATCTTCAGCTTATGGGATGTTCCTGCAGAGACCATCTCCATGTGCCAGCAGGCGTTGATTTTAGCAGATACAGAAAACATCATCTGGCTTTTTTTTTTTATTTCTTCAGTCACTTACATGCAGGAAATATTGTACGTGTTTAATGTTGTAATACAAACCTGTCCTAGGTGAGGGTGCAGTAATAAATCCTTTGTTTCAAAGAAAAGCATCATAATAGCTTGTGGGCTAGTCAAGACTGAGATAATAAGGCCTCCTTTACTTCAGGAACATTTTTGGTTAAAGTCAGTCCTTGTAAAAAACAGATTAATTAAGTAGATTTATCCCTGAACACCGTAGCATCACGGTGACGCTCTATTTCAGCCACTAAATGTACAGACTGGACTATTAAGGCTTTAGGAAAACTGTCCTCAGGCTAATAAATAATAAGGATGATAATCAAGGACAGAGCAGCATTAGCCCGGCTTAGAGGCATCCCCCCACCTTCAGATGATACCTTTTTTCTTTCCAGCTTGGATAAGTAAGCTAAGTAGGACACTGGAAGAGAGAAACAGATCATTATCTGGTTGAAAAATAATGTGTTGACAAATGATTCTGACAATTTAAACATACAAAAGCCTCTTTTACGTTTGGTCTTGTGGGTAGTAGAAATGAGAAGTTTATCCCTCACTGTCCACCACGTTTTAACAAGTTGGCCAGATAATGATTGATAAGCAGTCAAACTCATGTAACATATACCTCACCCTATATTAAACAAAAAACCTTCATCTGTTTTGCAATATCTCTTGTTATTTTGCTGTAAATCATAATTTTAAATGTACTGTTACAACAAACCAGCCTCCACATTCTGTGCACAGGACTCACAGTAGGTGTTCACCTACAGAATGAAGTAAAACTATTGCAACTATTTGAGCTTTTATCAGTGTTTTAATTTATTCCTCAGATGGGTTGACTGATATCCATTAGAACCTCAGAAGAAACCCTCAAACATAGGCCAAGAAACCTTTAGGCTTCCAGATAATTCGACCAGCGAGAATTGGAATGGACTGTTTTGATTTTCAAGAACCTACTATGTCTTCAGCCTACAAAAGAACAGCAAGATCCAGCAAGACTGCTTGGAATGATCACTAAACAGACAGACCGATGATGGGTCCAGTTTAACCAGTAGACTTCACAATGGAAAATGACACAATATACCTTTTTAAGTCTGACGTACAGAGTTAGGTCCATTGCAGCAGCAGAATGACCAAGTACCAAAATGAAGCACCTGCTTCAGTCACATACATGTCACAAAGTTAAGTCCTCTGCTCTGTTCATGCGCTAACTTGTTTAACGGATATAACAATGGATTTGTTATTCATCTGACCGCTGTGTCGGCATGCCGCGTAACTCCGGATGCTGCATTTATGAGTGTACCAAAATCAATCAAATAAAAATCATTGAAATGGAACATAATCCTTATCAGTTCTGAAGATGATCATTATCCTCATCAATGCTTGTTTCAGCAACACCGTCCATTATGGTGCATAGATCATCAGATTTGTATTGTGGCTTATACGGTTGATCTGTTTGTAGCCGTAACACTACCTCTGAGTTGTATTCCTCAGAAAAGATCCACCTGACAGAAGGAAAATCTTCGGAATCCACAATGTAATCTATTCAAAGTCGCCCAGCCTGCATAATGCTTGGTTAGAAATCAGAACCAAACTGGACTCAAGCAAAAAGACTTGGTGTCATAATGGACTCAGACCTGACCTTTCACAACCAATTAAAGTCTATCTATAAAAACAACCAACCACCACTTAAAACATTACTGTAATGCTTTATATAATAGTCTGTAAAAAAAAATCAGATAGCTGCAGCTCATCCACAATGCTGCTCCAGAGTCCTGACCAACACCAGCAAAATGGATCCTGTTATTCCAGTCCTTAAATCACTGCACTGACTCCCTGTTTGTTCTTAGGCCTCAATACATTTCAGATCTCCTGGTCAGGTAAACCATGTAAATGGTCATTAGAGACCACTTCACTCTATGTTCTCAAGATGAGGACTAAACAAGGAGAGCTTGCATTTAATATCTTCTCTCCTGAGGAAGCCAGAGTACCTGGTGAGAACCCACGCATGCACAGGGAGAACATGCAAACTCCATGCAGAAAGACCCCCGGCTGGGAATCGAACCCAGGACCTTCTTGCTGCAAGGCAACAGTGCTACCAACTGCGCCACCGTGCAGCCCCTGCAAACTGCAAACTCTTAAATCAGAACCGTACTGTTTACTACAGCTTCCTCTTCAAGGTCAAATAATGCTTTACCCTTGCTTTTTATTTGCATAAACTTTGTCATTTAATGTTTCTTTCTCTTATGTTATTTTGTGTCACGTTTTATATTTTTATGATATTTCATTTGTCTTTTTTATATATGAGTTGTTTTCGTGTTATCTCTGTTCTTTTTTTTTTTTCGTCCTGTGAAGCACTTTCTTCTGTGTATGAATGGTACAATACAAATAAAAATCATGACCAATCAGACACTCTGTGACCCAGATGTTCACAATACAGAACCCCATATTTTAGTGAGTTTTCCTAAACTTTGTATTTTGGTGAAATCCTGCACTGGAAATTCATATTTTTTCCTTAATAATTGCATAGTTGTGCACAGGCCTGCCGACAGGGGAGGGGGCAAACAGGTCTGTTGTCCCGGGCCTAGAGCAGGGATGGGGGCCCAGGATCAACTGAGGGGGCCCTAGTCAAGTAAAGCTGGCCCTCGCCCCCCGTCAGAGAAAACGAGAAGAGCGTCGGTTTTCTCCATTGCAACCACAATGTGGGGAGCTACAGCTCACTGAGGAAACCATGAATGCCAACATGCCCTGAAGCAGAACCGTGATCTCCTCCATTTTGAAACTGAACCCCAGGGCAGTATTCCAACATGACAATGACCTCAAACACACCTCCAAGACGACCACTGCCTTGCTAAAGAAACTGAAGGTGAAGGTGCTGGATCTGCCAAGCATGTCTCCAGACCCAAACCCTATTGAGCATCTGTGGGGCTTCCTGAAATGGAAGGTGGAGGTTCGCCGGCCGTTAGTGATACTATGGCAGTTTAGGTAGACATCCATGTCATGGTAGGTCTGCAGGTGGTCCATCCACTCTCACATCTTCACAGCTTGGGATGTTGTTTTAGAACCTAATGCTGCTTTAAACTTCTCCACAGCTTTATTATTAAACCTTTCAGAAAAAAAACAGAACTGCTTGCACAAAGGTGGACTCTGTTTTCTAATTAGATAATTCATTTTATTGTCATGTTTCATTTCATTTAATCTTTATTTTACCAGATGATGAGAACTAGTTCTCATTTAAAACCCCAAACTGGGCTATTTATTGCACTGGATTTCATTTACAGATAAATCGGGGGCTGAATATGAATGCATGACACACTTCTTACATTTATATTTATAAAGAATATTAAAGACTCATATTACTCACTGTGTTGGTCTGTCATATAAAATCCAAGGGGAATACTTTCAAGTTTGTGGTTGTACAGTGATAAAATATCAAAAAGTTGAAGGGATATTCATGTCTTTGTATGACGACGTCAAATAAATATGTTGGTGTTCACTGCAAACTAAGAACAGATATTTAAACATTTCCTTTTTTAGGCCTGACTCCTCCAGAGCTTTCAACCAGTATCAAGCGGCGCAATCAACCCTCAGTTGATAAGCTGAAGATAACGGCCCCAGCAGGAAATTATAAATCCCAGTGACTGCTGATTACAGTCTTATTTCAGTATCTGGGTGATAAGTAAAACAGCTGCTCAGTAAAAAAATTGCACGGGTACAACGTCTTTTTTTAAGATGATAAACGTGTTTAATTTCACTGTACTTGGCAGATCCATGAGAATATGCATGAGAGAGTATGCATTATTAAAACAGCCTATTCACGCAGCCCAATGCACTAAGGAGTGGGGTTCTTCACGCCGCCATTGCCAACTGCTAAATTTGAACACATCAAGAGTTAAAGTTCATGTCTTATTTCAGGGCCAGATTGGCTTGGATATATTGTATCATATTATATTATATTATATTATATTATATTATATTATATTATATTATATTATATTATATTATATTATATTATATTATATTATATTATATTATATTATACGTCAATGTGTGTATATAAATACAGTACAGACCATAGGTTTGGACACACCTTCTCATTCATAGAGTTTTCTTTATTTTCATGACTATGAATATTGTAGCTTCACACTGAAAGCATCAAAACTATGAATTAACACATGTGGAATTATATACTGAACAAAAAAGTGTGAAACAACTGAAAATATGTCTTATATTTTAGGTTCTTCAAAGTAGCCACCTTTTGCTTTGATTACTGCTCCACACACTCTTGGCATTCTGTTGATGAGCTTCAAGTGGTTGTCACCTGAAATGGTTCTCCAACAGTCTTGAAGGAGTTCCCAGAGATGCTTAGCACTTGTTGGACCTTTTGCCTTCACTCTGCGGTCCAGCTCACCCCAAACCAGGTCCGGTGACTGTGGAGGCCAGGTCATCTGGCGCAGCACCCCATCACTCTCCTTCTTGGTCAAATAGCCCTTACACAGCCTGGAGGTGTGTTTGGGGTCATTGTCCTGTTGAAAAATAAATGATGGTCCAACTAAACGCAAACCGGATGGAATAGCATGCCGCTGCAAGATGCTGTGGTAGCCATGCTGGTTCAGTATGCCTTCAATTTTGAATAAATCCCCAACAGTGTCACCAGCAAAGCACCCCCACACCATCACACCTCCTCTTCCATGCTTCACGATGGGAACCAGGCATGTAGAGTCCATCCGTTCACCTCTTCTGCGCCGCACAAAGACACGGTGATTGGAACCAAAGATCTCAAACTTGGACTCATCAGACCAAAGCACAGATTTCCACTGGTCTAATGTCCATTCCTTGTGTTCTTTAGCCCAAACAAGTCTCTTCTGCTTGTTGCCTGTCCTCAGCTGTGGTTTCCTAGCAGCTATTTTACCATGAAGGCCTGATTCACACAGTCTCCTCTTAACAGTTGTTCTAGAGATGTGTCTGCTGCTAGAACTCTGTGTGGCATTGACCTGTTCTCTAATCTGAACTGTTGTTAACCTGCGATTTCTGAGGCTGGTGACTCGGATGAACTTATCGTCCGGAGCAGAGGTGACTCTTGGTCTTCCTTTCCTCATGTGAGCCAGTTTCTTTGTAGCGCTTGATGGTTTTTGCGACTGCACTTGGGGACACTTTCAAAGTTTTCCCAATTGTTCGGACTGACTGATCTTCATTTCTTAAAGTAATGATGGCCACTCGTTTTTCTTTACTTAGCTGCTTTTTTCTTCCCATAATACAAATTCTAACAGTCCATTCAGTGGGACTATCAGCTGTGTACTGTATCCTCCTCCTGCACAACACAACTGATGGTCCCAACCACATTTATAAGGCTTATTAAACCTGACAGGGCACACCTGTGAAGTGAAAACCATTTCAGGTGACTACCTCTTGAAGCTCATCAACAGAATGCCAAGAGTGTGCGGAGCAGCAATCAAAGCAAAAGGTGGCTACTTTGAAGAACCTAGAATATAAGACATATTTTCAGTTGTTTCACACTGTTTTGTTCAGTATATAATTCCACATGAGTTAATTCATAGTTTTGATGCCTTCAGTGTGAAGCTACAATATTAATAGTCATGAAAATAAAGACAACTTGTTATGATTCTGGCACGTCCGCTCTACCCTGTCTCCCTGGCTGCAATCAGCAGATTAGATGCACCTGGTGACTGCTGCAGTGTAGTGCAATCTGTGGAAAGCCAAGCACCCGTGTCTTCCCTGATATATACTGACTCTGACAAGCAGACGGTGCCAGATTTTTGAAAGCCTTCCTGTATATTCCTGTCTGATCATTGTTCTTGACCTTGCCTTGCCTTTTTGATTTATGCCTCTGCCTGCTACCTGTCAGACTATTTGGATTTTGGTTGTTGACCTTGTTTCCTGCATCTGGTTTATGCCTCTGCCTGCCCCTTGCCTGACGCCTCTTGTTCCGATTGTTGACCCTGTTTCTGTCCTAGGATTATTGAGCCAGCCTAGCCCTCGGATTATTCAGCCTGGAGTCACTTCTTACCTGTGCTGTGGAGATCACCGCCTGCCGCCTACTGAGGTTTCCCCTCTGGGTTTCAAGTTCCACTCAAGACAAAAGCAGTGATTCCTGGAAGCTGTGAGGAGTGTTACCAGTGTGACGTTTTCCTGTGGCTGAATAAACCTTTTAAACTTTCAGTACCCTGTCTGGCTGAATCTTGGGTCCGCCTTTTTCTGATTCATAGCACAACTCTATGAATGAGAAGGTGTGTCCAAACTTTTGGTCTGTACTGTATATATATATATATATATATATATATATATATATATATATATATATATATATATATATATATATATATATATATATATATATATATATATATGTGTGTGTGTGTGTGTGTGTGTGTGTGTGTACATAAAACGACGGTCATTAGGATTTTAAACTAAACAACATATTTAATAAAGTAATAGGTTGTGTGGATTTTTGATATCAAAATTAGATTTTTTTGTCAACAAAAGTCTGATTAGATATCCCTGTCAGATAATCCTTTAATGCAGAATTAAATCAAAAATAAAACTTTCAGGCCTACTCACTGGTTCAGCTGTTAGCCCTGTTGACTAGCAGGAAGAAGGTCCTGGAGTGGTGCCATCCTTGTCCACATGTAGGTTCATGTGGGTTCTCCTGCTTTCTCCTACAGCCTGAAAACATGCCGCTTAGGTAAACTGGTCACTTTAAATCATTTTTAGGTGTGAGGGTTTGTGTGGTTTTTGTGTCCTTTGCGTCTGTGGGTTGCAGTCCCATGTGACAAAATTAGAAAACAAGTATAGAAAATGGATGGATCAGCAAGAATCATTTTAACCGAGATATTTTTTTTATCCAGGTTAATGGGTGTTTTCTTCACTATTTGTTAGAATAATTTCAGACATTAATAACTTTAACTGACTTCTGAGGTAGAAAACCTAACCTAGCATGATGAGTCAAACCCTGTTGCCCAAGATCAACCCAGGCCCAGATCGTTCTATATTAGACCTGGAACAGAATTTGCAAACCATCCCACACTGGGTTGTTTTTACCTCAGCATTTTTATAGAGTATGATTGTCCCTTCCATGTGAGGATTCAGCGACATTTTCTCTTGTTGTTTGCCAGAATGTGCTACTTCTTTTTTCAGAATTTAAAGATTGTTCGGGCTGCTTGGGGCTACTATAAAACACAGCTTGACATTAATTGTAAATGAGTGAATACTGTGGATATCAACGTCCATCGACACAGCACTGCTCCAGCTCTTTTTCTTGCTTACTTTGGTTTAATACTGTCTTGTAAGCATACCTAAATGTTAATAATTCGGGTGCTTGCAGATTTTACCGAGCTCTCTGTTTTCTTGCACACTCAAAGGCCTTGAACTGTCAGTGTCTTCTCCCCCGAGCACACACAGCACTCTGTATCAACTTTCTGGTTCAGCAGCTTTGATAATAATCTGACCTCACCTGTTTGGTTGACTTGGGGAGCTATGATTTTCATTCTGCATGCTGGGTGAACACCACTGAAGTGGGAGTGAGTATTCATTCTGCAGCCCTAACCCTGTTTTATTTCACAAAAGGGCTTTTGTGACATCAAAGCCCTTTTAGTGCAGAGTTGCCTGCAGCATTGTTCTTTTTTTATTTTCATTGTTGTATTTATCAATTCACGGCCAATTAAAGGCAGGTACAACATAGCCCCTTCATTTAATCTTAGTTCTTCATCATTCCCTTCTGATGAAGAACAAATAAACGAGCACAAAGGTCACCATTAAGTTGTGAGATGCTGTGAACTTTGGCAAGAAGTCAAACACAGTTAGGTTCATATTAAAATACAGTAACACTGAGGAACCTTTAAGCCCATTCATTATTATAGTAGTAGTAAGAGTTGTTGGAACTTACATAAAACATCGTTTTACTACACAACGATGTTTTACTTGTGCAGCTGATTTATCTGCTGTGGCATTTCAGAGGTTGTGTGTATGGCTGACAGACCTGAAGTAGGTTATGTTTGCTCCTGCACTTAATACACTCTGAAAGTCTGGGGCACATCTGGCTCTCTTCTGCCTTCATTCCCTCCTGGAGGCGCCGTTTTTCTTATCAGGCCTTCCTTTTTGTACGAAGTGTTTTACTATCCTGACAGGACACCAAAGCCAGCAGTTTTTTCACTTCGCTCCAAACTAAAGAACATGTTTGTATATTTGGTCCAATAAATTAGTTGCAATTTTCTTACATTAACAGATGTAACAGCTGTTATCAGCACACGTTGTTATGCTTGTTAAGGAAGAATAAAGACACACTACCCATTGCACCCTATTGGCAATACATCTGTGTTAATGTATGCCAGTTTTTAATCATGTGCTGCCAATAAACTAACAAAAATACAGTTGTGTATTAGTTTGACATAAGGTGATGGTAATGTTCAAAAATACTTGGAGTACACTTACTACTACTACACTTACGTATACTGAAATTTATGTTCTTAGTACAATAATGTTCCAGTAGGGTAATACATCTGCATACATCAAGCTATAATTTATATCGTCTTTTCGTTTTTTGTTCATATAAGACTTTATACATAAAGTATACATACAGTGGCTAAAAGAAATACAGAAGACGTGCATGTTTCCTCAGTAAATGTATTTCTAAAATTACAATTGACATTCACACCAGATGTCGACATCAACCCTGCGTAAAGGTTATTTTCCAAAGATACTTTAATGGATAGAATATGACTATATATTTAGCCTGAAATGTTATAAATTCTGCATTTTAATTAGTTGCTGGTATAATAAAATATTTAAAACCAAGAAATATTTTATCTTCGCATTTTTTAATCATGACCAACAATAATGAACAGTGATATCAAACAGGGTATAATTGAAAATATTTAATTATATATTACAGTTGTCATTATACCATTAGAAATGTGTTAGCTGGGAAAATATTTACATTTGTCAGTGTACTTATGCATCCTGCTCCTACCTGCCATATGTTCTCCTGAATATTCCCAGTTTTTAGGGGCCACAGGACTATTTCCCTTTCCTCTGCTCCTTACTTCACAGAAAATCCCTGGATACTCGAGGCTGAAAGCTAAGAATGAGGGGCGTAGGTGGGAATGAGATTTGGTCTCCACACATTTAGGTTAATGATGTTAGGACAGAAATGGAGCGTAGATATTCTTCTTATGTTTCTTATGGAGACTTGGTGACCTAGGGTGCCACTCTTTGCTCCAGTTCTCTGACAGAGTTCTGGAGATTTGTGTCCTCTTCACTGTGCATAGTGCTATTAAAAACTTTGGTAGTTATCCCTAGTTTGCTCCATTTAGAGCTCAAGAATATATTAAATCATAGACATCATTAGATTATCAAAGTGTGCACTACGGCCATCACAAACAAACGAATGTAGTACTTGGTAGGCTATTATAATTAAATTGCCCTGCACTGGTACGTTCCGCATGTCAGTAATACATCTGGCCAGTTGGAAGGAGTTTCGCTGCCACTAAACCCCACATTCAGTGTTTTTAAGCTGCTAAAGCTCATATAGAGTTGAAAGAACACTGTGATGATTGAAAAGACAGGGAACAGTGGGGATATGCAGATGATTTATTATTGCAATATTCAACTTTAATTATTGTTGCAGAGCTAGTGGCCTTTATTTTTGTTATTTTTTGAAAATGGGCAGACAGGAAGTGGTGTGGAGAGAGGGTGAAGACGGCTGCAGCAAGGACTGAGGCCTCCGTATATGGTCGGCCGCTCCATCTCTACGCCACACCCGATATTCAGCTGTAACGTCACAACTGCATGTCTTCCTAATGCCGGAGTGTCCTAGTTCCAGTTGTTTTTTTTTTTTATCTATTGCTCTGACCGGATTTGGGAAAGTTTAGGCCAGTGGCCATTTTCTTGTAGCCATTTTACTGACTTAGAAAGATTAACACAAAACCTTGTCATGTTTCCCATTTTGAAGAGTAACTGAGGGAGATTTGGGGGAGAATTGTCTGATTTTATTACCCACTGAATTAATTTACTGAAATTAAAATTTGTAAATTGTACATTTTTCAGTTTTATTTTTATGAAATAGAATAATGAACATCCCTGTTAAAATGACAGGTTTCGTAATGTAAAACTATGAAGGCATCATAAATCATTTCAAATCCTGTTCCTCTCACCTATAATGGGGCATTTATCATGTATTATTCAGCTGAAAAACTAATATTTCAGGGAAAAATCAAAATTAAAGGTGCAATAACCTGGTGTCATAAGTGTTTTATTCCTTGTTAAAACACCTTTTCATTCAATTTCAGCATTCAATATTTTTTGATAGGAGTCTGTCAGCATCTTGACTTCCCTTGCAAAAGTTGGCCAAATCTCTGATTGTGAGGACACGTCTTGTCCACAGCCTTCTGCAGGTAACCACAAAACCTTTCTGTCAGGTTTAGGTTTGGACTGATGCTAGTTGCATTATTAGATCTGGGTATTACTAAATATTCTATGTTTTGATTGGTTGTAGTTTGCTCTGGGGATTGAACTCCAGTTATTGTTTTTTAATGTTTTGCCGGTGGAGCTTCCAGCATAAAGCCTGGAGAAGAAGCTCCAACATGAGAGTTGCACAGATCGAGCCTCAAGAGGCACAGAGTGCAGGAGCTGCACAGCCGGGGGGGGGGGTCTGGTGCTGTCTTGCAATGTTGGTATGAATTCAGTTTGATTATTTGAAGATTTTTGTTATTTCTTTTCCCACAGATTGTTTTTATTTGTAAACATTTGTTCTCTATAATCCTTTCTCTGCACAATGCACTTCACTTGTTGGGGAGAAAAATAATAAAATGAAGCACCAGGTGAAGTAGGAAGTCTATCAGTCTAAATCCTACAATAATCACAAAATTTGCATTAATTTGTCTGTTTTCAGTAATCAAAGGAGCAATATTTACAGATGTGGAAAAAACTGTACCTTATGATGAGTTGAATTCAACTATAAATTTGGAAATAAACTAATACTCTGATCTGTATTTTATTCACTTGATTACTTTGGTTGAGACATTGTCTTGTCTCAGTTTCAGGACCAGCCTGATGGAAAGATGCCACACTGGACATTAAAGTCCAACGGCTGAGCGAGCGTTCAGCGTGAGACATACGGAGTAACCCATTCTCAATAAATTACAACTGGTAAGCAAGTCTTAACACATTACCTCAGTGTTTATAAGATTTATGGCCGAGTCTGCACCCTCCTCTAATTCACTGGGATCTGGAAAACACTGCGTAAGAGAGAAAATGGAGGGGTTTTGTGAAGACACATGCACTTCCATGGTCATTCAAATGAGGCTGTAAAAGTGAACTGCTGCATATTGTTATGATTCTGGCACGTCTGCTCTACCCTGTCTTCCTGGCTGCAATCAGCAGATTAGATGCACCTGGTGGCTGCTGCAGTGCAGTGCAATCTATGTCATGCCAAGCACCTGTGTCTTCCCTGATATATACTGACTCTGACAAGCAGACGGTGCCAGATTTTTGAAAGCCATCGTGTGAGTAGATATCCAGCGTTCCTTCCTGTCTGATCATTGTTCTTGACCTTGCCTTGCCTTTTGGATTTATGCCTCTGCCTGCTACCTGTCGGACTATTTGGATTTTGGTTGTCGACCTTGTTTCCTGCATCTGGTTTATGCCTCTGCCTGCCCCTTGCCTGACGCCACTTGTTCCGATCGTTGACCCTGTTTCTGTCCTTGGATTATTGAGCCAGCCTAGCCCTCGGATTATTCAGCCTGGAGTCACTTCTTACCTGTGCTGTGGAGATCACCGCCTGCCGCCCACTGAGGTTTCCCCTCTGGGTTTCAAGTTCCACTCAAGTCAAAAGCAGTGATTCCTGGAAGCTGTGAGGAGTGTTATCTGTGTGACGTTTTCCTGTGGCTGAATAAACCTTTTAAACTTTCAGTACCCTGTCTGGCTGAATCTTGGGTCTGCCTTTTTCTGATTCATAGCAGAAAAATCTGGCCAAAAATGGACCCATCGCCAGCACAACAGTGGCATACCCACGTTGATGAGACCCTTTCCTGGTTGGGTTCTGGCATGGAGGAAATTATTTCCACATTACGTTCTGGCAATCTTGTCTCCGAGCCTCCATCGTCACAAAGAAACCACGCCCAAGTAACACGGACAACAGCAGAGGTAAGGGAGCCATGCCTATCTCCACCTGAGATGTTCAGGGGAGACTCAGACCAATGTCGAGCTTTTCTAACTCAGTGTGAAATTCATTTTGAGCTTCAGCCGTCATCCTTTCCCACTGAACGTTCCAAGGTGGCGTTTGTTATATCTCTGCTGGCAGGAAAGGCAAAACAGTGGGGAACTGCTGAATGGCATAACAGGTCTGCATCTTGTGATCTTTATGAAACTTTTTCCAAGGAACTCATTCGAGTTTTTGACCCGGTCATTCCAAGTCGTGAGGCCGCAAGAGGATTATTGTCCCTCAAACAGGGTGATCAACCTGTCTCGACCTATATAATTGACTTTCATTTGTTGGCTGCAGAGAGCCGTTGGAATGAGGCAGCACAAATGGATGCATTCATGAAAGGATTAAACGCAGATATCAAGGATGAGCTAGCGACCGTGACTATCCTTCTTCCCTGAAACAACTCGAGGATTTGGCTGCTGGCATTGATGTTCCTTAGCTAAGGAAGGAGAAGCGCCATGAGAAAGGTCGCTCATCATTAACTCAGGTTTCTGCACACCAGTATGAGAGAAGGAGTCGGTCACCTCTCACTGAGGAAAATGATAATTGTGAGCCCATGCAATTGGGCAGAACCAAGACTACCCCTGAGGAGAAAGATCGTTGGAGAAGATTCAAGCTCTGTTTTTATTGTGGAGAGAAGGGACATTTAGCACTCAGGTGTCCACTAAAAGGACAGGCTCAGCAGAGGAAGGGAGGTCTCTACTGAGCCGAAGTCAACTATCTGCCTCCTCCTTCTTGTTTCCTGCCCATTTTCAAACCTCTTCTTTGTCTCTCCAGGGGGGCGTGTTTATTGATTCAGGAGCAGATACTGAATTCATGGACGAAACATTTGCAAATAAGAACGGCATAAAACTTATTCCGTCAGCTGACACAAGAAACGTGCTAGCTTTGGATGGTCACAGCATGAACAATTCACATCTCAGGATGGAGGAGATTACCTTAACAGTTGGAGGTAATCATCAAGAAAAAGTAACTTTCATGATCATTAATTCACTTGAACTTCCTGTAGTCCTAGGGGCCTCCTGGTTGCAGAAACACAACCCTCACATCGACTGGAAGAAAAAAGAAGTTCTGGGTTGGTCTGAGTCATGTTCAGCTGACTGTCTTTTGTCTGCTGCTACGGAGGTCAGTGTGGAGAATGAGGTTGAGAAGACGTATCCGGATTTATCCAAGGTACCGCAAGAATACCATGATTTAAAGGAAGTATTTAATAAGATCAAGGCCACAGCTCTGCCACCCCATAGACCTTATGATTGTGCTATTAATTTGCTTCTTGGCACATCACCCCCTAAAGGCAGAATCTATTCTTTGTCTGGTTCAGAGCACAGGGCCATGAAGAGTTATGTTGATGAGGCATTAAAGGCAGGGCACATTCAACCATCTTCTTCTCCTGCAGGTGCTGGTTTCTTTTTTGTTGGGAAGAAGGATGGTTCATTGAGACCATGCATTGATTATAAAGGCCTTAATTAGATAACAGTTAAAAATAGATACCCCTTACCACTCATGAACACAGCTTTTGATCAGATCCAGGGAGCCAAGATGTTTTTTAAGCTGGATCTAAGGAATGCATATCATCTGGTCCAAATCAGAGAAGGAGATGGGTGAGATATTGACCCGAGAAGTTTTCAGGCTCTATGGAATCCCAAATGACATTGTTTCCGATAGAGGACCCCAGTTTGTGTCACGTTTCTGGAAGGAGTTTTGTTCGTTGTTGGGAATTTCTGTTAGTCTTTCCTCAGGGTTTCATCCTCAGTCTGATGGCCAAACCGAGAGAGCCAACCAAGAAGCTGAAACCAAACTTCGTATATTATGTGAGTCTGACTCGACCAAGTGGTCACAAAATTTGCCCTGGGTTGAATACGCCATGAACTCTATGCAATCAAGTGCCACTGGTTTGTCTCCTTTTCATGTTGTGTTTGGTTTCCAGCCACCCATGTTTTCAGTTCAGTAGAGAGAAGCTATTGTTCCGTCCGCCCACGCGGCTGCCCTAAGGTGCCAAAGAATATGGAGAAAGGCCAGGAGATCGATGATCAGAATGTCACAGGTTCAGTCAAGAACGGCCAACCAGAGATGGATCCCTGCCCCTAAGTACCAGGTGGGGCAGAAAGTTTGGCTCTCCGCCAAGGACCTTCCATTAAGGGTAGAATCCCGGAAATTGGCACCCCGATTTTTTGGACCTTTCCCAATCTCCAAGATCATCAACCCTGTCGCTGTACGACTGAGATTACCCAACTCCATGAGGATTCACCCCACGTTCCACGTTTCTCAGGTCAAGCCCTTCGTGGAGCCCCAACTTGGGCCCACCGCCTATTTGGATTTTGGTTGTCGACCCTGTTTCTTGCAACTGGTTTATGCCTCTGCCTGCCCCTTGCCTGACGCCTCTTGTTCCGATCGTTGACCCTGTTTCTGTCCTTGGATTATTGAGCCAGCCTTGCCCTCGGATTATTCAGCCTGGAGTCACTTCTTACCTGTGCTGTGGAGATCACCGCCTGCCGCCCACTGAGGTTTCCCCTCTGGTTTTCAAGTTCCACTCAAGACAAAAGCAGGTTAGTGACTTTTCTGATCCCTGCAAAATCTGGAGAGACTACAAGTCACTAATCCCTCTTTCTGCCTCAGTGATTCCTGGAAGCTGTGAGGAGTGTTACCTGTGTGACGTTTTCCTGTGGCTGAACAAACCTTTTAAACTTTCAGTACTGTGTCTGGCTGAATCTTGGGTCTGCCTTTTTCTGATTCATAGCACATATAGCAGGAATGTAGTAAACATACTCTGACATATGGAAAGGCATGCTGATCAAAGCCTCCGGCTGGGGGCAAGCTGGGAAAGCGTTTAAGCACTTCTTCTCTTTGACATGTTCTACCCTAAAGGAGAGACAAAGAGATTTAATGTCACAGGTATGTAGTAGAAGATCTTGTTAGGCAGGATCTAAAACGTAGTTCTGGAGGATTAGTGAAAAGTTTTACTTTATCTAAACTTTATTTACATGAAAAGCAAAAGCAGAAAGGAGAAACCCAAAATAAAGAAGAACAAAAAGTAAATTTGAGTGAGAAAAGCTGCTGTCCATTTGTACTGATTCAGTTCTCCGGCTATCCAGCACCAACTCATGTGCTGCTGTTGTTCTGTTTGTGTTATCAGAGCTCAGCGGACTGAGCTGAATTATTCAATGCTTCCAGCAGCATCTTACTCTCTTTGGATCGACCTACTTTTCATCAGAAGTTTACAGGTGGAGTTGGGGGGTGGGAAACCTGCAGCCCTGTTGAGAAGAGACTCCTGTCTACATGATTGGCTATTGACTGCCTTTGGGCTGAATAAAATATCAAACTAGCTTCTGTGTGTTATATTTGTACTTGGTGTGTATTTCTGTGCATTCACTTTGGACAGGGTTGTAAAAAAAAGACTAAATCAAACAAAATGCTGGACTCATGTACAGTCAGGAAGATGCATCTGTGAAAAGTTAAAAACTGTTTATAACATCAATGGAAAACAGCAGCTTACTGTCATTTTAGTGTGTTTTATATGAGCTGAAGGTGTTCAAACTGTGTTTGTTTGAATTCAAGTCAAGCTTCAGACCAGGCCCTGTTATAGTTTTCCATTCTGGTTTAATCTCTGGAGAAATTGTCTGCTTTGGATGGTTATCCTACAGGAATGTTCTCCACCACTGATTTTTAAGGAAAAAAACAGGATTTGGGGTAAATTCACAGACTTTCATGAAACCATTCCCCAAAGCAATCTCCAACAGTTCTCTAACAGTTTGTGTCCAATATTAATGCCCCCCAAAGACCCTTCTTGCAAAAAGTTGTTCATGTTTTCAACTACGGCACCTTGCAAAAATATTCTCACCAGTTTTTCAGTCTGAACTTTTTCAGATTTTGTCACAATACATCTGTAAGCAACAATGTATTTTATTGGGATTTTAAGTGCTAGATCAACACAAATTAGTGCATACTTATCAAATGGAAGGAAAATCATTCATACTTTTCACATATTGTTTACAAATAATTATCTGAACAGCATTTATTCCGATACTCCTAAATCAAACCCAATGCAAACCAAATGCCTTGAGAAGTCACTAAATTCATAAATAAAGTCCATGTGTGTAAACAATCTCTTTCTGTGAATTCCTCTGATGTTTGATGGGAAGATGGAGCGACATTCCGGACAATCCTGGAAGAAAGCCTGTTAGAGGCTGCAGAAGACTTGAGACTGGGGTGGAGGTTCATCTTCCGGCAGGTCAACCACCTGAACATAAAGCCAGAGATGCAAGGGGATGGTTTATGTCAAAACATATCCATGTATTACAATGGCCAAGACTTAACAGTTAATATTCACAGATGCTCTTCATCAAATCTGGCAAAACTTAAGCTGTCCTGAAAAGAAAAAAAAATGTAAACTTTCAGTAGTTAAATGTGCAAAGCTGCCGCCGATATATAAAGAGGCAGATTTGTTAGTTGCAGTTTATAGTTGTCATGGTGACAGATCCTCCCGCCTCAGCTGTGGCCCATTGCAGCTCCTCCAGAGTAACCATGGGCCTCTGGGCTGCTTCTCTGGTCAGAGCTCACTGGATTTTATTTAAGGGTGTCAGAGTAAAGGGGGCTGACTACAAATGTAAGCCACATTTTTTTAAAACTTTTATGTGTAAAAACATAAATTTACCATTCCCAAATTATGCACTACATTTTGGTATTTTACATAAAAACCCCATAAAATACACAAATGTTTGTGGTTAGAAGTTCAACGGGTATGTAAACGTTTGCAAGAAACTTTGCCATGCTACAAGCATACGGCAGGATCCCTCTCAGATTAGTTGTCAGTTTCCACTAATATTCTCTGTGATTTGTACATTACTTCAGCTACTGAGGTTGGTACCAGTTAATGTAGCTAAAATGCAGGGAAGATGATCATTTTAATTTATATATTGTTATATAATCACATTCATGTGAAAACTTTTTTCACTGATCGTCACAGGTCTACTGATTGAAATCATTTGTGATGCACAGACCTGAACTTACTTCTGGTTCCTGTAAATTAGCAGAGGCACAGAGTCGGTTCAGCCACCCGCCGCCTGACAGAGCTAAGACGTTCTGCCTGCTGAACAGACCACCAGCCTATGAAAAGTTAAGCTCAGAGAGCAGCTCTGCTTTGTCTTTCCAATACTGTTGAGCCCCAATGATCTTAACACCCACAGGAAATACAAACCTCCACCGTACATCTGATAGCTAGGGTCAGCTCACCACAAGCTGTGGCTTTGAGATCTCTTAGAGAGGTGACAGCACTGATCCGTCATGTAAAAACCATGTAGAAACACAAACTTTTGAGCATTGTAAATGTAAATCTAACATTTCTCCTGGAGTATGCACTGACTGAAGCATATTTCACTTAGAAAATAGGTAGACCTAAACTGTGTTATCCTGGTTTTAGTTTTTTCCCCCAGACTGAACCACAGGTGAAACAACAGATGTCGAGCATTACAAAAAGGAATTAATGAAATTTACCCTTCAGAGAGACAGACAGCGAGGACAAAGCCAAATTGAATTGGGCAGCATCAGGTCTGGGTAAACCAAGGTTAAAGAAATGCAACAAAGCAGTGTAGACTTTCAATCAATTCTGTGATTCTCATTAATGTCCTAAAGTTGCTGTCTGGAAATTAGGTCAGATTTTTCAATGAAATCCATATTAGGATTTATGTGCCATAGTTCTACTGATATTTGGATACCTTTTGTCTCTTACATTTGCAACCCCTTCTCCTGACTTGTGGCTGACCTCATGTTGGTGTCATCTAGCACAATTTGAGAAGAAAATCCCTGCAAGAAGAGACATTTCCATGTTTCATCTCAGCTGTAAAGTTACCTGTTTTAAGTTTACTCTTTATTTTTCAACCCTCTAACTAAAAACACAAAATAATATTCCATCCATGTGGCTACAAATACACAAACAGATAAACTGATTTGCTAAACTGCAGGTTCTTAATATGAAGAGAAAAATTACCAGGTATTTGGTGGATTTTTTTAAGGACAAGTTTTATGTTGCCAAACAAGTTTGAAAAATCCTAAAAATGTGGCAGTTATATTCAATGCCCTTTTACTCTTGTACTTCTAAATAAAATCCGGCACAACTAATTGTAATTCGGAAGTCACCTCATTAGTAAACAGAGTCCACCTGTGTGTAGTTTAATCTGAGTATGAATGCAACTGTTCTGTTTCTGGCCTCACAGGTTTGTTAGAGAACATTAGAGAAACAAACAGCATCATGAAGACCAAGGAACAAAGCAGACGGGTCAGGTTGTGAGGAAGATCAAAGCAGGTTTAGGTTTTAAAACAGTATTCTCACAGAGCTCTGTTTAATGTGAAATGCACTCCCATAGATCTGGTCTGGGGGCCATAGACGTCCAAAGGTCCCCCAGAGCACGGGAACCCCAGGAGAACCATCACCGGGACTACAGCAACCCCCGATGTGAAGAGAAGGGGAGAGTCTGAGGGGAACAGCTCTAACACATTGATGTTTGCTTCAATTCAATAAACCTCTTCAATTGCATCTCTGGCGGAATGTCAGGCTGAAGAAAAACATCCACACAGCATGTTGCTACCTCCACCGTGCTTCCCAGTGGAGACATTGTGTTCAGTGTGATGTGCAGCTTTCCACTACATATCACATTTTACATCTAGGCTGAAATAGTTAATTTTTGGTCTCTGCTGACTAGAGCACCTTCTTCCACATGTTTACTGTGCCCCCAGCTAAGTTCTAATGACACAAGCGCGCTCACACTCAGACCCACAGGTGTTTAGATTCAGGTGTTAACAGATACATAGATGTTCTATATTGAACTGCATTTACCACTAAATACATCTTGCATTCATAAGTACCGTGCACTTTTTGGTAAGAAAGCTGTTAATATGGTGTACAAGGAAGCAGGTGTTATCTTCTAATCTCTTCATCTTTCTTTTTTTCTTTCCTCCATTCTTTTCTCCTCTCCCCATTTTCTTTTTGCCCCACCTCTCTCTATTGTGCTTCTTATTTTTTTCCTTTTCGTTTCTGTCTCCGTGTTCGTAACAATTGAAGCAATGCAAAAACAGCTTCTAATAAAGTTTCGTTTATAAATATCAAGTAGAGCTTTAAAGCGTTACCTGTAATGCTCCACTTGTAAAAATAAATCTGTTGGGCTTTTTCTTTGCACTCAGACAACAAGTCTGAGCTACTCTGCAGGACAAGACAAGGTTCAAAAACTAAGTGGCCCAAGATGGCCACTCCTGATGACTGGTGGAACTCCTTTTCACTGTCATATTGTGTTTTTCCCCATTCAGGCAGACAACCTAATGCCTAATAACACCATGAACTGCTAATAAACACGGCTGAAGGTCAACCTGTCCTCTCGTGGAGGCGTCTCCAACTAGAGGACAACATATCACCTCTGTAAGTGTTACCAACAATTTGTCACAGTAAATTAAATTTCCGACCCAGAGTAAGAGAAGCTGATGTGATCCTCTCAGATTCTGACCTCTCTTTGCTGCTCGGTGCAGTCAGGCAGGAGAATGCAGAGAATGAGTCCCGGCTACAAAAGGTCAACCCTGCTTTGCTTCCAATCTGAGCTGCTGGAGCTGCCATCACATGTGTTATTACCATTTAAATGAGATAAGGTCCTCCTCTGTAATTGCTGGCTGAAATTACAGCCCAATCCTCATGTGCTGGAGACAGTCTGTCCACATTAGGGAAGGAAACGTTTCTCAGGTTTATGATGTATGGAAGTAGAAATTTACTGATGAATATTTACCTGAACATTCCTGAACAGCCACGTAAATAACAAAAACTGTTTACAGGAAAATTACAGCAATGCTATTAGTTTTCTTGCTGAGCCTATTAAAATTATTTGATTACTAAGAGTACTTCATGTGTCATCCCATCCAAATTAGGCACCTATTTACTCAGTTGGCAAATTAGACCTTGATAAGTGCTGCTAATTACATCTGGAGTGAGTTGTGTGTCATTGGTGGAGTTTTATGAGTGTTGTGTCATTATGTTATGGGCCTTTGGTGCTCAGAAAGGGCCAGTGGCATTTATTAGTTGATGGAATTGCCCACCTGGGATAAGAGCAGCCATGACATTTCAGCTGTGGAGCAGGGCAATTACCCTCCATGTCAGCAGCAATGGAGCAAGTTGTCCCACTGTTGTTCTTCAACTCATTAAAGCTTTGGTTTCTACGTTGATTCTGATGGAAGCACACTGAGGCCGATGTAAGTTCGTTCATTGGTCTAAAACCTAGTGCACACATCATCTTGTGCAATATTATGTTATAATTTTTTAATCTATGGTTTGTATTTTTGGCCTCGACTCGTTTGTGTATCTCCCGGATGGCATTGTGTGGGGTGGTGGTGGTACAAGAGTATGGGGGCACTGGGCGCTGTCCAGTCCTTGTAAAGCCAATGCAGGAGCTGTGTTCAAATTCTGGTTGTTCAAAGTCCAGCTTGTCCCCGGTGCAGGTTGGACTCCGCCAGGGCTGCCTCTTGTCTCCAGTCCTGTTCGTGGTGTTCATGGACAGGATCTCAGGGTGTAGTGACAGAAAGGAGATGGCTGGTTTAGGCACTATGTAGGAGTGAGTCACATACATACAGTAGCTTTTTACACATTACAGCGACAAGCATCAATGGATTTTATAGGGATTTTATATGATAAACTAACACAAAGTACAGTAGTGGATAATTGTGAAGTGGAGGGAAAGTTATTCATGTTTTTCCATGTGTTTACTAATAATAATCAGAAAAGTATTTATATATTCCAAGCCTTTCAGATTTTTTGTCTATCAGCTTTACACACATATGGACTAGTATAGTTGTTTAGTCTTATATGTGTACTTTTTCTTCACAAAATAGTTTAATTTTCAAGTATTTTCCAAATTCTCTTGTTGATTTAGGTCTGGACTTTGACTGGGTCATTTTAACCTATGACTATTCCTTGATCTGAACCATCTCATAGAATCTCTGGCTGTATTTTAAGGTTCTCCTGCTGGAAGGTGAGCCTCCACCCCAGTCTCAAGTCTTCTTCAGCCTCCAACAGGTTTCTTCCAAGATTGTCCTGGATTCAGCTCCACCCATCTTCCCATCAACTTTGACCAACTTCCCTGCTCCTGCTGAAGAAAATCATTCCCAAAGTATGATGCTGCCACCACCATGTTTGACAGTGTTGATTGTATTTTCAAGCTGATGTGCAGTGTGCATTGTCTTCCACATGCTTGTTCTGTCTCCTAAATGGCTTGTGGCTAATTTTCTTGCAAACTTCTTGCCACTCCCAGATCTGTGGAGTGCAAGACTAACAAACTTTTATTTTCCTTCCACTTGTTAGTAATTCATTACATTGTGTTGATCTGTCACATAAAATATTTGTAAAATATACTTAAGCTTGGTTGTGGTAACACAAAAAGTGTGTAAAAAGTTTAATAGATGAGAATCATTCAAGTGCACATATCCAAGTAGGTCAAGGTCTGACCAATACAGTACTTTCATGTTGCTAAACTGGGTTTACATTTTTTTAAATGTAGGTTAGATACATTAACAAAAATATTGGGCCTAACACATCACTCTTCTGTAAAAAGACTGAGAGAAGCACATTTCAAGCAGCGCCAGGCTCCATGTCAAAAGGAATACAACTTGATTTTTATGACATTTCACTACCATGTAGTCTTAAATAAAGATCTCCACTAATCATCATGCTGTGCTTCAATTACCCCCCATTCATCATAATACTGCTCTGCTCATCCCAGAATGCTGCTAACTGAAGGTCATGGCAGCCTTTTAAGATCGTAAGCTGTCTGGACCTTTTTATGCTTGACCTTTCACTGTCTGCCACCTTGCAGAATGACACAAATCAAAGTGGAGGGATTCAACTGCATGCTGCTTCACATCATGACACCTAAGTCATGCTGTGTAGCGTCAGTCTTCATGGTTACAGCCATCATGGTGTTTGCTGTGCTGAACACGCCCTGAGAATGAAAGATTGAAGAGAAGGGTGTTTCAGTTTCATGAAGCAGAGGCTATATAAAAGCCCATGATGGTGTATTGATCTTTCGCATTTTGCCTGTAGTTCTCATTAATAATGAGCCATCTCAGTCTGTTGGTTTGTTTTGATGGAGGAACTTTTATCTTCACTGCAGAAAATACAGAAAATTGTTGTTGTTTACCGACCCACCACCTATTTCTGAAGGTTTGCTATTTTTAGCAAGTCATCGACAGAGAGACACATCTAGACTGACAAGTACCTCTTCACTTCCTTTGTTTTGGGAAATGTGGACCAGAATTTAATGCTTAATTACCCAGAGGAATAAGGTATTCATTTAATATAGGAGAAATACGTGAAATAGTTTTATTTTTGTATCAGCAGCGTGAGACGTTCCCAGTCAAGACTTTTCTTTTGGAAATAATTTCCAGTTCCAGTCAGAAGTTTACATTCAGCCTCGGTGCTTGAAGAAAATGTAGGAACCATCTGTAACTAAAGCTGAAGCAGAACTAGACCCTGTAACAAAACAACAATTAAGGAATGGAATGTCCTGGGCCTAGTCAAAGCCCAGATCTCAATCTCACTGGGTGCTGTGAAGTGACTTGAAACGGGCTGGACATGCATGAAAGCCCTCACACTTCTCACAGCTGAAAATGGGAATGACACAAACTGTCCTCAGACCGATGATGTTAGAGATGCAAGATGGCCACAAGAAGCTTCTCACTGAAAGGAGGTCTAAAGGAGGTCTCTCCAGCTATTGGGGGGTGGGGTGTCCTAAGCTCTACCTCAGCTAGAAAACCTATTTTTGTTGATAAAGTTTGCTTAATGAGAGATAGAAAATAAGATGTGACATCAGTGTGTGAATCACTGATAATAAAGAACTGAATAGTTAATGAAGACAGATTCTAATTTTGACATGTACCTTGTATGTTCAAGAATGCTCGTTTCAATGTTTAAATACACTCTTTGAGATTCAATTTGTGATTTATTTCAATATATTAATTGTCTTTGCTTACATTACTTCTTCATGGTTGAATTCATAGGAATCCTACGCACTCACACACACACACTCCAAGTAAAAAAAGTTAACCAATCGAAAACCCAGTTACTGTCTCGTTATTCAACTGGGTTGTACATGTGCATTTTCACTAACAAACATTTAGGAATCTGAAATATTAATGCAACAGTGGCTCATTCTTAGAGACATTCTGCCATTCTGGAACAAGAAATCTGGAAGCAGAGAATTACAAGGAGCTGGCATCAGACTAATGTCTGGGACTACTGCCTGCCAGGAATTTACACCTGCACAAATATAAAGAAGGCTGAAAGTGATTTAATTGGATTTTCAGCTTTTTTAGGTGATCAAAATAACAGCAGATGTTTTTTTGTTTTTTGTTTTTTTACAAAAAGACAGTTGGATCATTAATCTCCTGACATCATAGGAGTCCTTTTTATAGATGAGCTTAAAGTCTAAGACATGCAAAGTCACTCAGGGGACTACACATTAGCTGGGAAATTAGCCCTAAACAACATCCACATACAGACATTCATCTTCTTATAGCATCTTTATTTAATGTCATATTAGTATTTTAAACTTTCAAACAGCCAGATTGTGTAACCAGACTTTTGGTTATAAGATGAGGATTTGCAGGTTAAATCCCTGCAACACTTTCAATGATGATGTTTCTGAATGTGGATTTTTAGAAACTTCTTCCTTATGTAACCAATTATTGTAGCTGGCTCTGCCATGCTTGCATGTTTTAGTAAATTCAGATCCAGCTGATGTCCATCGTGAGTCCACATTGAGAACCAGATGTCTTCCACAGTGATTCAGAGCGTCCTGCTTAGCAGAACTGGCTCTTATTTCAGTCATCTGGACGTCTGTTGGCCAAAAATGAAATAAAAACAGACCCAGTATGAGTGAACTGACAGGAAAACAGCTGTTACCATCAAATGTACAGCTTCATGTTGAACTCTGTTTCTCACAGCTTTGAGAGTCCAGTTTCAGAAAACATTGCATTGCAATTCTTCGCTGTTTGCCAGCATTCAGTCCTAAAATGTTTCATGTCATTCATAAAGCTTCCCCTGATAGAAAATGCATAAAACAAAGCAAAAACCAAAGCTCAGAGATTAAACTTTACTACCATTTACTATCTGAAAAATGAATTCCTCAAAGTCCAAGCTAAAAAAACTCAAAGTCCATGTCAGAGGAACTCACCATGGCTCCTCAGGGTCTGTAGGCCTCAGACATCCAGCTGTAGCACGGTTGGGGGAGTAAGAGAGACTACAGCAGCTTTAATACTAAATACTAAATATTGGATTGCAGCCTGGATACCCACCTGGGATGCAAAGTGCTCATCACTGCTCACTCCCTATAAATCACATTATTTCCTCCTGTAGCAGAGGGTCCTTCTGTTGCTTTTGAAGGTTCTGCTCTGGTCCTGGTTTCTTCTTTTGCTTCTATGTTGGTTTAATTCTCCTAGCTTTGGTTGATTAAATATAGCCTGCTGTTTGTGGTGCTGGAGGCTCCACTCATGTTGTTGTTTCTCTGTTGGTCTCCCAGCACCAAGAACGGCATTTCAATCTGAAAAGTCTCACAAGGAAAGGGGATGGCAATTAGAAAAGTTGTAATGATGCGTGATTACATGGTTATTTATTTGGCGCTCGGACATGGGAGGAAGACATGAATGCTGAGAATGATATGAGCTAAGATGATCATTTGTAAGGTTTAGATTTAGAGATGTCCTCCCCCTGATCCGACACTGGTGGTGGATTGGCGGCCAGGGAGCGAGGAAGTCAGGAGGAGATGGGAAGGAATATGGAGGAGGCGGGGTGGAGGAGGGATGAGCTCAGCTGACAAGCGAGGATGTACGTGGCTGAAGGTCCTTTAAAAGCGAGGCGTTGGAAGGCGATAGGATGAAGAGTCATGCGGACAGGATGCTGATTGGATGGCTGGGAGACGCAGGGAAGAGTCATTGGAAGGAGCAGGCGGTGAAGGTGAGTCTTTCATTCTGAATTTTCGTCAAAACTCCATTTGATGTACTTCACCCATCAATCCTGAACCTGTTATCAACTCTTTCCAGAACAAACATGTGATTAGCCAAAATAAACAAGTCCTTTACCCTGGGCCGAAAAGCCACCCAGAAAGGAAGAAGCCATTAATCCAAAGCAACATGAAAATACATTTTACAGTTTGGGACAAACTATCGTAATGCGAGGTGGTGGCGCAGGATCAAATCTCAAGCAGGATGATGGGAGCCGCATGTTGTGGGGGTGTTTCTACTGTAGGAGGGACAGGTGCACTTCACTTAATCGATGGTGTCATGAGGAAAGAACATTAAGTGGAAATACTGAAGTAGCATCTCAAGAGATCAGCCAAGTTAAAGCTTAGACAGAAATGGGTCTCCCAAAGCAGCACTGACCCTCAGTCTACCACATAATTAGCTACAAAGTCAGTGTTTTGGAGTGGAAATCAAAAAATCCTGATCCCAATCCCAGAGATCGTTAGTCAGCAGACCTGAAAGATATTTGAGCAAAGCGGCCTGCAAACCAGACCCAGTTACACCAGTTCTGTCAGGAGGAATGGGCCAAAATTCAAACTATTATGGAAGGAAACCCAAAACATTTAATTTAGGTTTAATAGACTATTATGCCAGATATTAAAGAAATTTATTTAAAACTTCTGACTTTACAAAAAGCAACAATTCTCTTATTTTATTTTTTTTCCATCATTTGGCAAATATAAATGATTCAGGAAATCTTAGCTGACCTGTCAGGCAGGGAGAGAAAGTTTGTGTAATTTTATACAATATATGTAAGCATCTGGTTTAAACTGCACATAAGAATGTATATATTGTATGCAGGTTATGTGTATCTACATGTGTTTCTGTGCGTTGCTCAATAAAGTTTCGAATTGTCCAAAAACACAAACCTTTCAGCAAGTTTAAACAGATGTAATGTTTTATTGTCAGCTGCTATAATTAATGCAATGTAAGTCCAGACAAGTAAAAGGTGATTTTTAACCAACCGCAATACGTCATGATTATTTGTCTTATTTAAAAACATATTTTAAAATTCAGACTGCATTAGAAATAGTAAAGTAATTATTTTTATGTCACATTTCAATAAACTGTTGGCAGTTACTCTGTGACAATGAAGGTCCTCTACTGGCCTTTAGACCCTGGGTACCAAAGTAGGCGTTACCCATCAGTAAGATGTTTTAGATGATCGACAGATCAAACTGTAGGCATAATGACATCACCTGCAGGTTTGTGAAGTGTTCAGACACCTGTTTGGATGAAACCATAAGCTTGACTGCCGCTGGTGAAGGAATTACCCTGGAAAATATCAAATGAGTGAACATTTACAACAAAATTTAAGGTTAATAATTACAATGAACTGGAGCTGCTTAAAACAATTTTAAAAAGTTATTAAAAATGTATCACTCACTCAACTGACTCTAGAAATTCTGACAGAATAAAAGCCATAACTTAAAACAAAAAACATAAAAAACACTGAATTATTTTCTTGAACTCAGTCTGTTTTCAGGCCAGTCAAGCAGTCATGCTACCAAACACTGATCTGTCAGGTTTTATATCATTAATACTGAATTTTGTTTAGAAAATCAACAGCACACTGTATCAGATGAGTGAAATGGACTAAGGATGCCGTAATTACTTGTGGGAAACAAAGAATCACTTTCTATTTGATGAGACAAGTGGATGTTCTTTCTATGCAAACCAGCAATATTCAGAGAACAGCAGCCAATCGTTTTCAGTGTTGCTGCAACTATTGGGACTTTGACTTCAGAGAACAATAATTAAATCCACCTTTTATATGCAGCAAATCACACATGCATGCACAATGGTCTTTTAATAAGGAAACATCGTCTTGTACATGGTGCATCGCATGCACAAAATGATTGCTACAAAAACATTCAATTAAACCAGAGAAAAGGAACAAACTTAAGCCTGAAGTATAAATAGCCTCTGGGATTGCAGCAAAATGAATTCCTTTCGCTACATTAAAAACAGGTTTTCCTGCTGTATTACCAATGAATATAGATTTCTACATCAAAGGAGATTTTACAATGCAACTAAGTGGATTTTCCTCTAGGGACGAGCAGCTGATGCTTAATTGCATTTATTTTGAGTGTGCTTTTAATTAGACACAGTGAATAATGAGCTGAATGTGTAAAATATTTCCTTGTTGTCATTATGATACTGAACCCAGGAAGCCATAACAAAGGACTGAGACTAAAACTCTGTGATGCACTGAGAGACTTGCATTTGATGGAGGTTTATTTGATCTGAGTATGGAGGTCAAATCTTCCTTTGTACTACCTCAACCTTTGCAAATTTCCCATTTGGTTCAATATAAGAGAGAGTATTACATTTTCCAATAAAGTCCAGGTCTTTGATCTACAACTTCAAGTACTATCTACCAGGTAGCAGTGGAAAAATACCTTTCTGTAAAACTGCAGAAGCTGCAGGAGTGGACGTTCATACAGTGCTCTCAAAAGCTACAGATTTCTTAAGATTTAGCTTTTTTCTCACACTTTAGTCTCAGATTATCAAGCAAATCTAAACATATTCTGAGTAAGTATAAAAAGCAGTTTTCAAATGATGATTTCCTTTAATTAAAAAAAGCATCTACCCTGTGTGACTAGTGACTCAGTTTAAGTCTGAACTTTGTCTAAGCCACTCTAAAACCTCCCTTTAATTGTTTTTAATTTAGAGGAACTTGTATTTCTCTCTTTTGTGCATTTCCGCTGTGTGGTCCATATCTGGGTGAGTAACATATGCTGGCGCTGAGCAGAGAAAAGGGATTTGGGTGACTGAAGCTCTGTGGGTAGTCGTCTTGAAGTGGGAAGGTTCTGGGTTAGATTCCTGCCTCCTCTTGTCACATGTAGATGTGCCCCTGGCCAAGGCACTTTACCCCAAGTTGCCTACCGATCTACGTGTCGCTGTATAAATGTGTGTGCGTTGGTGAGTATTATTGGGTGAACATGCCTATAGTGTAAAGCGCTTTGAGTGGTCAGTAGACTAGAAAAGTGTTACATCCAAAAATGGTTGAAAAATACAAAGCAACTAGACAACTTCTAAACAGCCTTCTGGAAAACCAACTCTAAACATGGAGATGAAAGCCTAAATGAGCCATAATTAAATGTTATTGAGTTCTGAAGAAGAACCGAAGCTATCAGCTTCTCCTGATGATTGTTCTAGCTCAAAGCACAACTGTAAAAAATCTTGGTGTTATACCCTTGACCAACATTTGTCCCGCATCCCACACATTAAACAAGTCCCATGGTCTGTTCTGATCTATTTGCTAAAATCAGACCCATCTCATCTCAGGACAGGGCTTAAAGGCTTTGCCATGCCATTGTTACCTCTTCTTAATGCATTTTACACTTAGATGTCTCAAAAATTCCCACAGAAATCTTAAACTGATCCGAAATGCAGCAGCTGGAATACTCACAAAAAATAGTAAAAGATGCCATAATTAGAGATGAATTTAAAATTATTTTTCTCACCAATAATGTTCTCCATACCAGGCTCCACCATATCTGAAGGACGTCTTAGTCTCTTGTCATCCTAACAGCTTAGAGGCATTTTTTTGTGGAACCAATGTTCTGTTTTGAATGGAGAGTCAGACACGCTCTTCATTTACAAAGTTAGGGTTTTAGAAGCAATTTCCACCTGAAATTACATCCCTGAAATAAATCAAGTATAGCTCCACAGTTATAAGGTCTACATGCAAACCTTCTGTACCTGTGTAAAGGTAAGACAAAAACAAATATGTTTTAAGTGGAAGCACTATTGCAACTGTTACTATGTCTGATTTATTTGTGATTAAACAAAAAAAGAAATCACTTAATCACTAAGACTAATTAGTGAAGTTAACAAGGAATATCCCCTGCTGGCTTTCAGCTGTATAAATCAACAATAGTAGTTCACAGTCTAAATATAAATCAAAGCAAAATGTTTAATATCTCTGTCATTTGTTTTAACTCCTAACTTTGGATTATAACAGTAGGATTTAAGTCTAATATTTTGTTAATGTAGTTTTTATTACGTCTTTAATTGTTTTGTCCTACATGCCTTTTGGATATGAAGACTGACTGAAACATAATCTTAGACAAAACCTGAACAACCGTTATGGGTTTCATGTGTTTCTCCCTTCTGTGAATATTTACAGTGTAAAAAAAATGTCGAAATGTAGAAGCAAATAAAAACCATATACTTGTGGTTTTGAACAGCAATTTTCCTGTAGTTTGTTTAAGAAGCTTTGCCCTTTGAGATCCTTCAGGAACTTTTACCTTAATGTGTTTGTATTTTTTATGTCTGAATGCCAACCCCTATTAGTGTCATTTCACTAAGGTGCCCTTGACACGGGTCAAGCTGTGCTGCACGTGTTGGAGAGGTCTGCGATGTTTCTAATGTCTGCAGCCTAAAATACTGCTCTGCACAATGCTGAGTGGATGAATTGTACAACTTTCATCACGACCTACCTGTGTTTAGCCACTCAAATTGGGCTGACCTTTCAGAGAGGGTAAAGGACTCTCTGGCTGTGAAAGAACAGATGCATGAGATAAAATCGCTGTCAAAGTCAGATATTTAAAGGAATTTCAAAGGAAACAGGTCACATACTTAATCAGAGTATTATATATAATAGGAACCAATAGTACATAAAAGCAACACTTTTAAGGCGGAATAAAGTGTTGTTAGTATGTGTTATGTAATGACAGCTCCACTTACAGCAGCAGCGATAGGTCTTGTTATGCTACATTAGCTGAAGTGTTAAAATCTTGAGTGGGCGGCTAAACTCCACAGAGATTATAAACAGCAAGTTCAATAAACTATTCAGCCATTTGTTTTATGTGAATTCAGTTTCACAGTTTTACTTGAGAGAAGATGTTATCTTTCAAATCTGATCCCCGGCAGCAGGGAGGCCTATTGTGGTGCTCCAAGGGGGTTATTAGTAACTTCATGAGTCATATTACAACAACATGTCAGAAAATATTCATCTTCAGCAGTTTTTAATTAGGTTGCACAGTTCGTTTACGTTTATATGAAGTTATATGAAGGTTCCTGCTCTGTCCACTGCTTTGGTGTTTCTTCCTGTGTTGACATCTTACTCCTGCATCCCTAACCATCACCAAGCAACTTTTACCCAAAAAAACATCTGGTACGGTTTAAAATTTATAAAATGCATTATTTTAAAGGGCAAGTGTCAATTTTCCTGTTCTTTTTGTTTGGCTTTAATGGAAATTGTTGGGGGTTATGATTTTTGATTGATTAATCTTGATCGATAATTATAATTAAAAATCATAATTTGACAAAATCAATTTCTTAACCAAAATCCTCATTTATGAATCGAGACCAGAGATGTTTCTGGGTTTGTAATTGTGGCTCAACGCCTTTGACAATTACAACCGTTAAATACTCCGTAATAATTAATAACTATTACCAGAGATGTCACTGTTTAATCGACCGTTTCTGCCGAAACGTGTGGAACGTTAACCTTATCTTGACTGACGAATCACTTTCGCACACAATGAACACAAAACGCTCTCTTTTTATCTATGTGGATATTTATTAATCTTCACCTACTCAACATGCAAAATTCTACATAACAAGGGTAACACATCTAACTAAGTAAAAATAAAGAAAACAGCAGTGGGTGTGTATTGAATCAACCAGCAGTTATGGCAAAATTGAGAATATGACGAAGAGGTGTGGTGGTGAGTGGAGAGTGGGGGGGGGGGCGCAACTCCAACTGTAACTCAGTTATTCTGACTCATAAAACTTCCCCCAACTCCTGAGCAGACAAAGGGTTATAAAACTTTTGGCGGCAAGCTAGCGAGCAGTGAGGTTGGAGACAAAGGAAAATGGAGAATTTTACCATGAGGTGATTTTAACAGTCCAGTCTTACAACGCACTTGCGTTGACTCTCAGGTGGTAAAACACGCACAGAGCTAGCACAGCGGCTTCAGACATCAACACAACACATCAAAGTTTCAATAACAAGGTTACATGCACATATCATTCAGAACACATGAGATCGCTTCTACAACCTCTGACCCTGCCCAAGGTTTCTAATAAAGAAATAAAAGATTAAAATAAAAGATGGGTTTTACTTGGTGAAGATCCTTCTGAGTCAGCGAGTGGGAGGGAAAGATGGGGGGTTGAAGCGTTGCTGCGTGTCCGCAGCTCAACTCCAAGGAAGCGGTCAGTCCCATCCTTTGGCCTTCTTGACGAAAAGGAAAAATAGGATCTGACCATCAAAGTCGACTAGGGATGAAAACACGGTGGCGGTTCGTTTCCTCGAACTCCGTGTTTTTAGTTACGTGTTAAACTCACGTCTTCGATCGGCAAAGTGAAATTTCTGGCCTTCCTAGTCCAGAAACCTCAGTTATGAATTGTTCGTTGTCCAACGAGAGAGAATAAATAAAGACTCCATGTGGGACCTCTTCTTCTCCAGAGGATGCTTCAGTTGCGTGGTAACCGTGTCAAGATTTCCAGCTGAAGGTGGGGTTTTCAACATGGAGCCCTTCCTATATAGCGTCTTGTGACGTCAGACTTGGGACGCTCGTCATATCAGTCGCAGTGCTCGACGGGATATGTAGTAGTGGGCTATCCTGGATACAAAATGGCCGATGCTATTGGAGAGGCACCGTGACGTCCAACAACGTGCAGATGGTCCAATACTCAGCAAACAAGTGGTCCAACAGAATTATAAGACCAGGAAAAAAGTTTCAAGTTTTCACATTTAGGACTGCAGTAACAAGCTGATGGAGCTGAAAACCAAGAGGCAAAAGAAATAGAGAAAGTTACTGAAAACAGCATTTAAACTTAAGAACATTGTTCATCATCCAATCAGAAACCTTAGATCGTTATCCAGAAGTAGTGAGTAGGCCTATTGTTCTTGTTAATAACTTCAAAAATGTGTTTATACATGCTTTCTGCAAGTGTTTTCATTGAGGTGGTGGGAACGTGGCTCCATGTGGTGAAGATAGCTTCATCAAGAGCATCCATGGTCTGGAACTGAAAGCCAATTTTCCGGTCCATCCCAAGATATTTTCAATGGGAATTAGATTAAGGAAATACATAAAAATATTTTTTTGAATGAATTTGTTGCTTTAATTCAAATTGCAACCGATTACCTGTCTGTTTATCAATAGGAAACCCAACATTTAGATAATCACATGCAGTCATTTAGATTTCCGTCATATGAGTAAAGACACGATAGAGATGAAACACCCCGTTAAAGGCCTTTTTCCTCAAACTGTGTGACAGGGTTGAGGCGACCAGACTCAGTCGCTGACTTATTAATTCCTAGGAGAGCAGAAAGGGAGAATGTGATTTATTTCTTTCTCTAAGGAAAAAATTAACCCAGTTTACAGAATCGTCCCATGTTGTGAACATTTTGAGACAAAGCTGGTATTTTTCAGACCATCAAACGGAAAGCTTGGTTGCTGCAGCAGCAATTCCTGCAGAATCTGGGGAAACCTAAACTTCTGAGCAATGCTAAAGTTTGGTGTTTGGATTTTGATTTCAATGTTTTTCACAGGCAACGTCCAAATTTACTTGTATTAATCCACACACACATGCACACAGGTATATACCACTTTATATCTTTAGCAACACCATATGAATAGCTCAGTTCTCATTCAAGAGCAATACACTGAATTACTTTGATGTATTGTACATTAACCTGCATAAAATGATGAATGAATTCCCAACTTATAATATTTTCAAACTTTGAACCATGTAATTGTTAAAAACTCTGTCAGTCTGATACATGAAACATGGTGTCCATCTCTGACCCGAGCTGGGTAATACTGAGAAGAAATGCTGCACCGTCCAAACACAGAAACCTTTGCGTTGTGGACCCAGAAAGACGTCTTTTTCTTGGATCAGCAATCCCTCTACCCCTAAAAAAGTGCAACCAGAGCCTCTTTAGAAAGATTAATGACCATTGATCCCCAGCACAAGTCACCAGGGCAGCAGACCGCTGTTTTCCTTCAGTCGGCATGAGCAGTAAAATTGTCATTACACACTTTCTGAGTCTTTAGGTTACACCTCTGCCTGGTCCAAACCATGCCCAAGGACAGCTGCTGGTGTTTGCTTTGTTTCCTGTTGTTCAGCAAAGTCAGATGTTGTGGCTGATGTTTGCATAGTGGAGCCATTTCTGTGCTTTGTGAATTATGATTTCGTGTGTTTTTTTTTGTTGATGACACATTTTTGAAGCAAAAGTGCAAGGTGAGAATGAGTTAGCATCTAATGGTCAATCTTAATTACAACATTCTGCACAGAGGCAGAACATTTCAAAGAGACGTGTCCTTTAGAACCAAACACCGTTCCCTGGAAAGCATGCAGCTTTGGATGCTTTTACTTGCTGTTGATGCCTCTATAATTATGTTTCTGTTTTCAGAATTTGTGACCCATGTTTGCATCCTTCTCCAGAACCTGCCTGAACACATGAGCAATTCAAAAAGCATGAAAACACAGATGGTTGCTGCCAAAGTAGAAAGGGAGCAGAAGTGATAATTAAGGAGGAATATTATCTATATTATTCATATGAATTCAGATCTGTAGGCAATGGACTGACTTTTGCCACAAGCACTGGGTTGATGTTGAAAAGTGAGACTGATTCAAATGCAACAGAGACGGTCTTTGGGATGGTTTATTCTCCTCACTATCAGGCTAATAAACAGCTTAATACGGTTTGATAGAAATATGCAGTTTTATACTGATTAGTAGGACAGTTGCAGCTTCTCATGTTGTGAAGCAAATCAGAGTTATGGCACTAAACCCAGCAGAGAGACTGCAAAAATTATTGAATGATGCTTCATCTAATTGCAAAAATCACTTTCCACATCCCCCACATTATACATAATCAGCCCAAACATACAAGGAAGAGGAATATTGTTCAATGACAAAGCCTAGCCTATCTGTATTTTTACATTCATCTCCCAGTAATGTTAAACTCTTGCTAAAAAGCTGTTTACACTGTTTAAATGTTTCTGTTGGTCACAGTGAGTGATTAGATGCAGAGAGCATACAGCCAGGTGTAGACAGATAGAGTCCAAAAACCTCACTGGATGAACAAAAGGCTGTCAACATGAAATGGTTGCTCAAAAAATAAAACATTTGTATTTAATCTCTTATTTCTCTTTTGTGAACATGCTTTTTAGCAATAAATCACATGCTGTTGAAAAGCGTTATTATACCACATTAAATGGTTCTACATGTGTGAAGAAAATAAATCTGTAGGTTGAGCGACAGAGTGAAGTATGAAGGTTCTAGTCTTGGAAAAACTTGCCACATCCTCTCTGCCAAAATCAAACATATGTTTACCCGTCACCGCGAGGGGTCTCCATGGCTCACTGTCTCAGCATGGCTTAGAAACGCTTCAGTTTCCACCTGGAAGAGCTGGAAGAGAGGCCCGGGAACACCAAGGTCCAGGGATCTTTGCTCTGATTCCGGACAGGCAGCAGAAAACAGATGTATAATGTGTCTCAGTGCATATTTGAGCCTAACTTGGATAACTTTAAACTTATTAATCATTCAGTCTTTGCCACTATAAATATCCAGAAATCCTTTATGGGTAGAAGTAACATTAAATTAATTTTTCTTATTCTCAAGGAAATGAATTTATAGCTAGCATTCTGATCAGGCAAAGTTTAAGTGTACTAATTCTTTGCAGCTCTATTCTTTACATCATTAAATGAGTAGAAAAAGATGCCTGCG
This sequence comes from Girardinichthys multiradiatus, assembly GCF_021462225.1. NCBI lineage: Eukaryota > Metazoa > Chordata > Actinopteri > Cyprinodontiformes > Goodeidae > Girardinichthys > Girardinichthys multiradiatus. Next base: position 3,423,362 of record NC_061811.1, read on the forward strand.
TGATGCCTGACAGAAACAGTGGCTTCCTGACATCACTAGAATAACAATATGCAGCCAATAACTTTTACAGAGCTTCTATAACTGAACTCTGATTCAATTTTTTGGGTGCAAGAAGAGGTAAACTTTTTCATTATCGTTTGTTAAGTATAGATAAACAACAACAAACACAAGCTGCTAAATTCATGATGCATCCAGATGATCCAGATGAGTTTATGAAACTCACAAATTGACCTGCAGTTTTGACAGCAGCGATCTGGAACTGCTAATGGTGTGTGGATAAGCTTCCCATAAAACCAGGATGAGGAAACACGCTGTCACCGCAGCCCGGTCATTACGACGCCAAACAAGGAAATGCTCGGATGGACACATATCATTCAAGATCAACTGCATTTCAATTAACCAAAAACATCTGTTCCCTTCTCGGTTTATTTCCCGTATGTTTTACAGCCTCAGAGAGATGAAGAAGAAGCTTCTATCTGCTGCCAACATTGGAGAAAAAAAGTGAAAAGATCAGAATCAACACATTTGGTTGAAGCTGTGTCAAGCTTAAATTGAATTTATTCCAGTACAGTAATTTGTGAAAGTCACTTTGAGGGACTCATAAACTAACCAGACATCCTTATGCATGGGTGTAAGTTTTTAACATAGGCTGTATGGAGAATTATTGGCAGTGACTGTACAGATTTGACCTAGCTGCTGTTGTAATGGACTGTTCATACCGTCCCTTGCACAAGTATTTATGCCTCTTTGACATTTTCTGACAGATTTTTGTCCAGATTTAGGTCTGGCCTTTGATTAGGCCTTTCAAACATAAGACCTAAACCTTCTCATTGTGTCTCTGACGGGATGTTTTGGGGTCATTGTCCTGCTGGAAGGTGAACCTTCACCCTAGCCTGGATTTAGCTCCATCCATCCTCCCACCAGCTCCGAACAGCTTTCAAGGCTTATTTCTCCCAACTTATCCAAATACAAATATGTGCTTTTTTGTGTTGGTCTATCGTATAAAATCCCAATAAAATCCAGTTTCATTCATTCTTACTCTTTAATTATTTTCACAGATGGCCTTATATTTCCCCAAAAACCCTCTGATACACAAAAAAGGTTCTGCAGCAGCATATCATCCCCAAACCATGACCCTTCCACAACTTGTAAATGGTAATGGACTGAATTTATGTAACGCACTTCCAGTCATATTAACTGCTCCAAGAGATTGACAGTTTATAGTCACATTCACCCAATCATACTCACTAATGCACACACATTCATTCACAGATCAGTAGGCAACTTGGTTGCCTTGCCCAGGGAAACATTGACATACAACAGGGGGAAGCTGGATTCAATCCTGCAACCTTCTGAATGCAAGGTTGCAAGGCGACTCCTCTACCGTCTGTATGATGTTTTCTTTTCTGAAATGCTATATTTGGTTCATGCCAAACATTCTGGTGTTCATATAATTCTGTTTTAGATTCATCTGTCCAAAAACAGTATTATATCTCTGTAGCAAACGTCAGTCAGACCTTCATGATTTCTTAGAAAGCCAGGGTCCCTCCTTGCTCACTTCCCATGAGAGTTAAACCTGTTCAGTATTTTTCTGGTTGTAAATGGCCTCCACTTGTATATCGCTGTATCAAGTCAGAGGACCCCAAAGCGCTTTACGCTGCAATCAGTCATTCGCACATTCACACACTGACAGTGTTAGGCTTCATTGTAGGCACAGCTACGCTGGGGCAAACTGACAGAAGTGGGGTTGCCATACAATCGGCGCCACCGAGCCCTCTGGCCAGCAGGCAAGGTGGGTGAAGTGACAACGACTGAGACGGACACAACAGGGGTTTGCCACCGTCACTCACAGACATGAATACAGACATGGATCATTGTGCAGACATGAACTTTCAAATCAACAGTAGGTTTAAAAAGGAAAAACCTCCTTCAAAATGCCGAGTAATGATGTTCTCATCATGTGAACCTAATGTGATACACCTGTGTGGGAGTTTTGCCATTTTAAGTGGGAATAAATTTGGAGGTGTCCCTTTCTGAACATAAATTTTATTTTTATTTTATGTTTTACAGAAAAGTCCATACATTGTCAATAAATAATACATAATTATTTATTGCCATAAAACATTTGGATCATTTTAATCTCTCATATAATAAAATTAAATCATTTAATTGATAGAAATTGCCTAATGATGTCCAAAATTGTTCAATAAACCCTTAAGTTACAGCAAAGTAAAGATCTGCTTGTTTTCAGCAGGACTTAAAGTGTCTGTCAGCACATCTCTACCGGCCGTATGGGTACTACAAATAAGTTGGGCTGCTTGTAAACACTGAAGCTCTGCTGGTGTTTTCATCCATAGCTGAACAATTTTCTGCTCCTCTGGGATCCTTCGCATCAATTCAATTTATTTCAGTAAATGGACCAATTCATCAGGGAAATCTGGTATGTCATTTGTGTTTTTCATCAAGGTATTTTTCACCAGCACAAATGGATTCCACCCTCATCCAGACACCTCGGACCAACAGAACATTTACAAGACATTTTTTTGAATTGATAGCATTGAGGGGAACAGTTTAGTTCATTTCTAGAAGAACTGTGATAATTAATGTGGTCGGCTGTTTGCTGTGAGGCTAATTGTTGAGTTGGAAGTTAGAGTTCATTTTAGAAGTACAGAGGTGACAAAAAAAGACCGGAAAGAATCAAAAAGATCTATTGCTGCTTCCAGACTCGCTCTGGGCCCAAACTGACAACATCATGTCATCTCTGTGACATCTCAAGAGCCCTCACATTTCATCAGGATGATAATTAATCAGTGCTGAAACAATGCGTTGGCCTGGAACAGCACGGCTGCCACGGCGTCAGGGAGGAGCGAGAGTGCTGGCTTGGGCCTCCTTGGCGCACACCGGGGTGCAACAGACGAAGCGTTGTCATGGTGAAAGCTCTGCAGCATCCAGGACCATCATCCCACCGTGACATCTGCTGGCATCTCAGGCTGCAGGACTGAGATATATTTAGGCTTCAACATGTCTGTACAAAATGACCTGATTTAGATTACATTCACCCCAAAAAGCTATCAATTAATAAATACACCGCAGCTTGAAAATGTTCTTTATTCATATTTTATTAAGTCTTCCTTTTGTGAGGGACAGACTACAAGTGGGAAAATCAAAAGGAGAGAAAAAGACTGAACAGAAAGCTACATGCAGAGACATACAAAGACCATGGCACACAGTCATGCACACATGTCTGCCTATTATAACCATTTCTCAGACTGCGAGGTTCTGAAACAGATCTCAGCAAATTAGCACATCATCAAATGGTAAATTTGTATTTTGTAATTCTGTTACAAATATTAAAATGATCAGAATCAGTTCTATGGGCCAAGTTTGTGCACATAAACAAGGAGTTCCAGTTTACTCTCAATGTACAAACAACTGAATTATAAAAATTTACTATTTAGTGGGAAAAAAAAAAGAAATATTTATAAATATTTATATGTATAGCATTTTACAAAAGAAGAAGACAAGGTTGAATTAGTGCAAATACAGTATCTATGGTATGGATCTGGCCTCTAGCACTGTTAAATGCTCACTTAACAGGTTTAAAGATTATAACAAATTATATAAAATTATCACACTGTATGTCAAGCTTATCAGAAATACAGAAAATTTCAATATTACATAAGACAAACAAAACAATTATATTAAATACAGAAATGTTCTGTTAACATAACATAATCATCAAAATTAACAGAAATTAACCCTCTAAACGTTGAATGTATTGCTCTTTGTGTAATGAATCTATAATAAGAGTTTTACTTTTTGAATTCCATTTCTGAGCTAAATAACTTTTTTAGCTGCATCTCCTGATTATATAGAACGAAATTACCCAGTGGCTAAATCTGGTGGACTATAGCTCTTCTCTTGTGAGATTAAGCTGCTGCCTCTCTGCCATATATTCAGATGTTGTAAAAACATGAGATCAATGGGGTGAAATTCCCAGTGTTCTGCTGCATCATGACCAGGTACCTTTGTTTTCCATGAGAAGCAGTTGCCTTGTTTCTGCAGCACTGCTGTATATGTGTGGAGTACATAATGTTGATGTCTGATAGCTAAGGTACATCCAAACAATATGTGGCAGCCTCGGTTCTGTGGTGAGCAAACGTTTTGCCCAATATGTAAGAATGAGATGTGAGAGATGTAGTTTCTGATGGCATCGTGTCTTAAAACGGAAGGCTGATGGGTTTTTGGTTGCCACTTGGTTTAGGATTATTTGAGGACTTTTTTCTTTTGTTCAGTTTATTGCATTATGATTAAAATTCTTATTTTAGTGTAAGTCCACAGTTTTGGTTTGGTCAGATCATATTATGTCTTGAGTTACCTCTGTGTTTATTTCTGTGTAAATGAATCACCTTCCCTCCGCTCCTAAATGTAATCCCTCACCCAGATGCTTTACATTCTCCTGCTTAGTCTCTCCTGGTTCTCATGCCATTTAATCACATTCCCAGCCTTAAAAAGTCGGTTTTATTACTTCCTTGCCAGATCCTTCAGCTGTCCATTTCATGCATGCCAGTTTTCCTCTACCCTGCAGGTGGATCCATCTAAACCAAAACACATGACAGAGATGCAATAGTGTGAGTGAGGAATAATGTTCCTGCACATGGTCCTAAATAAATTAACTAAAAACTGCAAAGCAATAATGACCGCATTTGTTTTTTTTTTGGAGGCAACCAAAACAAGAATAATTTCATGCACCCCTCCTTCTTAAAGCAACCATTCAGCTTTTTTCATAAAAAATGTTCTTATGATAATTGAAATGATGAAAGGAGGTCATCTTGTGGAAGCAGATAAACACAGTGGCCAGTAGTTTTGCATGATTAGATTCAGTTTCATGAATATTCATTACATTTGCAATTAATTGCCTTTAATCAGATCACACTCCATATCAACCTGGACTTCAGGCAGATTGCCAGAAAAAAAGTAGAAACATGTTTGTAAAAAAGAGTTGCATCAATCTCAAAACTTTTAGCCACAACCGTAAAGTTTTTCTCATCCCTATCATAATCCCTCTCTATCAAAATCAGAATCAGTTTTATTGCCAAGTTCGTACATACAAACAAGGAATTTGACTCCGGTACACTTTGCTCTCTGGGTTTTTTTTTATCGTGCCTAATGACACTGTAGAAGGATGTGGTGGTGCATTTCTGTGTAGTATCTATGACGGTTTACAGGTGCATTGACCAAAGCCTAGAAAGATCATTACAAGATGTATTAAAATCAAAAGCATGCATTAATTATTTTGTTTTTTTTATTCAATCATCCCTGAATGACTGTTTTGCAATGAGAAACACACATCATTTCCAGGTAGAGGGAAATTATTTCTCAATTCGCCTCTCAGATTTCAGGATCACACACGTATTTGCAAGCAGCACAAATATCTGGCTGTTTCCTATTTATTGCATTGCTTCATGGTTGTTGGGATTGTAAAGGGGAAAAAACAAGTTAAGGGCTTTTAGATGCTGTGTGTGACACTGAAAGCCTTACCGCTGACTTTAACAGCATTTTAATTAGTAGGAAAGTGTTGGGCTAATAATGCTGCTCTAATCACACTTGAGTAGATTTCCCCCCTGGAGTCTGATCTGTAAGCACACAAAGCACAGCAGAGGGAACGACGAGAGCATCACTGTTAAATAAAACAGGCCGATCAGCTTAATGCATCCACATGCTGCTAACTGATAGTAAAGGTTTATGTTTGGCATTAACAATGTAGCAAAGCAGCACAGATTGACTTTTTAATTTTACTTATGCACATGAGACCAAGCGGACATGGAGTGTTGTCTAGCTAGAGCTTCTCTTTGTTATTTGACCCCTGGATTATAATGAAGTAAAAGTTTTTGTTAATAAAATTTGGTGCTTTACCATGTTAATATAAAATGGTTTGCAAAAACAATAAAATCCCTTGAACGTTTTACACGTTTTCACAATACAACCACAAACCTAAATGTGTTTTATAGAGCTTTTATGTGAGAGGACAACACAAAGTGATACATAATTGTGAAGTAGAAAAAAAATGAAATATGGTTTTCACATTTTGTAACCAAAATAATCTGAAAATATGAGAGGTTTCTAATTTTAGCCACCCTTACACGGACACCTCTGAATAAAATCCAATGCAACCAACTGCCTTCAGACAACCCCCTAATTAGTAAACAGAGTCCACCTGGTAGTTAGGTAACCTCAGTATAAATGCCGATGTTTTGTTTCTGGAACGTCTGCATTTTGAACATCTCCCAGAGCTCTGTTCAATCCATCATCTGAACATGGAGAGAGGATGGACCAAGTGCAAACCTAGCAAGACACGGACGTCGACCTAAACTGACAGGCTTGGCAAGGAATACATTAATCAGAGAAGCAGTCGTTGTAACTTTGGAGGGGCTGCAGAGATCCGCAGGTCATGTGGGAGTGCCTGCCACCAGGACAGCAAATTAAGGCTTTATGGAAGTGCAAGAAAAGAAAGAAGAAGAAAGCCTTGAGATATGCTTGCAGTTTGTATTTTAGTAGGTTTGTGTATGTAAGAGAACCAGCAAATATGTAGAAGAAGGTGCTCTTCTCGGATGAGACCAAAACAGATTTTTTGGAGATGCAAAACTAAACATTAATGTCACTCTGAACACATCATAGAGGCAGCATCATGCTGTGGGGCTGTTTTTCTCAGCAGGACAAGGATCAGAGTTGATGGGAAGACTAATGGACCTAAACACAGGACAATCCTGGAAAAATACCTTTTAGAGTTTAGGGTTCAGAAGATATTTTTTGTGTCAGAGTGACCTAGTCAAAGCAAGAACCTAAATCCAATTGAGAATCCATGGCAATTCTTTGCAAAATGCTTGCTGCTGTACCTGCAGCAAAAGGTGATTTTAACTAACAATTCTGAGTTTCATTTCATTTCTTAATTATTCCTTCCATTTCACATTAAGGATCAACTTTGTGGGTTAAGGTTAAGGTAAAATAAAACACATGGAACGCTCTGGTTGTAACAAATGTAAAAATAATTGAAGGGGTGTGAATATGTTTATGTCAGTTTACCTTAACAATATCCCTGAACCTGCTTAAAATATTGAATTATAAGGCTTGCTGCGCTGCAGGCAGTAATTGCACCCTGTCTAAGACAAACAACAGCTTTAATCTGTTGTTTAGTTTTCTGCTTGGGGGCTTTCGTAAATGCTACAAAAAGTCACAACTCTCCTAAGTCTTTGGCTGCGCCTCTAGTGCACCATCCAGCTTGTAGCGCGATCAGAAACCTGACAGGCCTGCCATGTTTCATTACGTTGCTTACTCTGTGACCTGACTATCAATATTCAGAGGTAAGGGCTTTAGGGAACTCCCAGTTCAGTCTTACACTGACGATTAGCAGATGTGTGGAGTTTGACTTGATGACTTGACTCGAATCAGATTTGAGACTTGACTATAAAGACTTGAGACTTATTTAAGACTTGGGAAGTACGACTTGATCCCACCTCTGACATTTAGCAGTAATCAGGCAAAAGAGAGTTCTTATTTTCATACTATTTCTATTCAGTCTCTCCCCTTCCCATAACAAACCAAAGATTAGATTTGCATCTATTTTAATCGAATTTTCATAAGATGCTGTAAATTGGGATTTATTTTGCAGATGAATCTAATAAAAACAACAAATTGCTCAAAATACAAAAAAAAACTATGTTGTTAACATCCTTCATTAGTTTAGATCTGCAACAAACTAGATGTATCCAGTAATTCATGGTGCCAAAGGTCAATAAAATGGTTGAAGTAAAAACAGATGAAATACAACAACCCCTGGAGAGAAAAAGGTGACTGTTATGGGATCAACTGTCTGAAAGGGAGGACACTTCTTTGAAATCAGAGCTGCAGAGTTGTGTTTTTCTATTATTAGGGAGGCGCTTGTTTGGTAAAGCCATTAAAGATGAAAACCTAGGTTGACGGTGGAATTCAGTCCTCCATGACCTACGATGAAGTACTCCACTTACTGTCTCGCCAGCTTTGAAGTAACAACAAAGTCTGATTCAGAGTGGATCTGTGGGTTCAGCTCAAAGTGGGTTTTCTAATGAGCACATCAGTGAGAGGCTGGCGTTGCTGTTTGAGTGAAAGATGATGCTGAACAGATGAAGCGGCTCACAATACTTCTGAAGAAATGTGTAGAAATTCAGAACTACAAATACTGAGACCAAAAGAGTTGAAACTAAATTTTGGAAATGAGTTTTCTAATACTTCTGAGCAGTAATGAGGTTCTGATAGTGTGCATCTGGGTGCACTAAAAAGGCTTTAGATGATCCAAAAGCCTTTAACAAGTGTTAGAAGGAAATAAGAAGTAGAGATGATATTTCTCCTGTTTTACTGCCTCTCTGTTGGCTTCTTAAATACATGACAGCAGATTTTTACATACAATCCATATTGGATTATCAAGACAAGTTTTAATTGCAAAATACAAGAACATGTGATACCTCCTACAAGTCTTGGACCTTACATTACTGTGCAAAAAGTATTTGCTTCCTTCCTAGATTTCTTCTGTATTTGCTTTTTGTAACAAATGTTAATTTCAGTCCACTATTGTTCATGACCCGAACTAAGGAAATTCAAAAACAGATAAGAAGCACATCTATTCGTCTGGAAAAGGTTACAAAAACATTTCTGATGCTTTGGGACTGCCGAGAACCACAGAGAGAACCATTATCCACACATGGAGAAAACATAGATCACTTGTGAACTTTCTCCGGAGAGCCCGTCCTGCCAATATTACTCAAGAGCTCATCAACGATTCATCCAGGAAGCCACAGAAGACAGAACAACATCAAAAGCTCTGCAGGCATCACTGCCTCAGTAAAGGTCAGAGGTTATCATGCAACAATAAGAAAGATAAACTGGGAAAAAATGGCCTCCAAGGGAGAGTTCCAAGGCAGAACTACTGCTGCCCCAAAACAACATAAAAGCCCGTCTCACATTTACCAAAAACATCTTGATGATTTTCAAGAGTTTTAGAAAAATATTCTCTGGATTGAAGAGAAAAAAGTGGACTTTTTTTGGAGGGTGTGCCTGCTGTTACATCTGGGTTGCATCAGAAACAGAACATCATACCAACAGTCAACATGATGGTGGTAGTGTAATGTTCTGATGCTGCTTTGCTTCTTCAGGACATGGACAACTTGTGACATTTGGTGGAACCATAAATTCTGCTCTCCACCAGAAAATTCTCAAGGAAAATGTCCAGTTATCACTTTGTGACCTGAAGCTCAAGCACACTTGTGTTCTGCAGCAGGACAATGATCTGCAAGTCCACCTCTGAAGTGCTGAAAAAAACAAAAGAAGCATTTGGACAGGTCTAGTCAAAGTCTGGACTTAAATCCGATTGAGATGCTGCAGGCCATTCATACTGGAAACCCCTTTCAATGTGGCTGAGTTAAAACAACCAGTTACAGCAGTTAATTCTGCTGAGGTCATCAGGTTTACGGGGGAATTACTAGCTTAGTTTTGGAGCGCTTTATTACCTAATAGAGGAAATCATCATTTGAAACAGCTTTTGTTTGATGATCTGAAACATTTAAGTGTTGAGAGAGAAAAATGTAAAAGTCTGTAGGGGACAGATTCTTACTTATTGCACAGTAGCAAGCTTTGTCTGTCATCTCAGTCACTTTTCTCACTTTAAAACTGGTCTTAGTTTAGGACAGGATGTCTATGTTTACATTTTTGCCAAGAACATACAAACAACATGCAGAAAGAGCGCAGGCCAGGATTCAAACCTAGGACCTTACACTGGTGTAAAGTACTTAATTAGAAGGTAACTGGACTTTTTTGAAGTCCAGTTACCTTCATTTAAGCATTCAGGAAACCGATGACCTCCTCGCTGAAAGGCATCTGCAGCCTGGCAGGTTTTTTATTGTTGCACTGAACCTTAATCTTATTGCACGGCTCTGCAGTTAGATAAGGGGAGAAATACTCTTGTTTCACAGCATTTTTAGTTGTTCTTTTTCAATGTATCTACAATGACTCTGATTATCTGTAGTGTTTTGAGATACTTATTTCATCAGCCACAGACTAGAGATGCCTAACTCTGATGTATACCATACCCACTTTGTGTTGTTTCTTTTTCTTTGTGGGTTTTTGGAGACAAATGCATCTGTGTTTATCTGTGTCTGCTTCCCGTCGAAGCACGGGGAAGCATGTCTCTGACTCCCTGACCATCAGCACCGGTTCCCCCCAAGGCTGTGTTCTCTCTCCTCTGCTCTTCTCCCTGTACACCAACAGCTGCACCTCCAGTCACCAGTCTGTCAAGCTTCTGAAGTTTGCGGACGACACCACCCTGATCGGACTCATCTCTGATGGTGACGAGTCCGCGTACAGATGGGACGTGGACCATCTGTTGGACTGGTGCAGCCAGAACAACCTTGAGCTCAACGCTTTAAAGACAGTGGAGATGGTTGTGGACTTCAGGCAGAACCCAGCCCCACCTGCCCCCATCACCCTCTGTGACTCCACAATTGACACTGTGGAATCTTTCCGCTTCCTGGGAACCATCATCTCCCAGGATCTCAAGTGGGAGCCAAACATCAGCTCCCTCATCAAGAAAGCCCAGCAGAGGATGTTCTTCCTGCAGCAGCTGAAGAAATTCAACCTGCCAAAGACTATGATGGTGCACTTCTACACAGCCATCATTGAGTCCATCCTCACCTCCTCCATCACCATCTGGTACGCCGCTGCTACAGCCAAGGATAAGGGCAGGCTGCAGCGTGTCATTCGGTCTGCTGAGAAGGTGATTGGCTGCAGTCTACTGTCACTCCAGGAACTGTACACCTCCAGGACCCTGAAGCGGGCAGGGAAGATTCTGGCTGATCCCTCCCACCCCGGTCACAGACTCTTTGAGACTCTCCCCTCTGGCAGGAGGCTGCGGTCCATCCGGACCAAAACCTCACGCCACAAGAACAGTTTTTTCCCATCTGCCACCAGCCTGGTTAACAAAGCCCGGAAACCACCCTGACATTCTCTCTTTCCCCCACAACCCCCCTGTTTTTGCTGACAGGACACCTGTAACCTGTAACTCTATGCGTTACATTAACGCTCAGCTTGGACTCCTGCTTTACTTGCACAATGATCACCTGCACTGTTGTATTGCTCTTGCATCTTATACTGCTCTATATTTACTCTCACTCACTTAAAACTGTGCACATATATTTATATTATATTGTAGATATGTTTATACTGTTAAATTTGTATTGTATTGCACCGACTACGCCAAAACAAATTCCTTGTATGTCCAAAAACGTACTTGGCAATAAAGCTTTTCTGATTCTGATTCTGATTCTCAACCCCACCTCTCCTCATCATAGGAGAGGTTCTGCTGGTGGTTTCTTCCTGTTAAATGAGGATGTTTCTCTCCATTGTCCCCTAGTGCATTCTGACAGAAGATTTTAGTCAGCCTGCTTCTTTCCCCAACTTTACCAACTTTTTACTAATTGTCATTTTGTGATTTATTGTATCTGACTGTTTTAATTTAACTAATACACTTTGTTGTGACTTGGTGCTGTTTAATTATCCTGAACTTCATTGAATTTTCTTTTTTAAATCTCTGTTCTCTGACTAACATTGCAGACTTTCTGTAGTTTTCCTAAACAGCATTAGAAGCTACAGGTTAAATGTAATTTGCGTTATACTGTCGCAGGATGATACCTTTAAGGTATATAAAATTAAACAGTGAAAAACGTTTTATTTAACATAGTGTTGAAATAGCTGGAGGTAAAACTCAGCTGGTAAAAAATCCAAGCAATGAGAGACATTTCACTGCAGGCCCCTTGCAGGGATAGAGCAGAGTTATCACCAACGCCTCCCTGCCTCCAAAAAGCTAAACTCTCTCTCTAACTCTCTGTTGACTCAGGTCTGGATGTTTCCTTCTTGCTTTCCATCTCTTGTACTAACGGGTTGCCATATACGCTCACCAGCCGCTTTATTAGGTACACTAGTTCAGTTGCTTGTTTCCATGCATAGAAGATGAGCCAATCACATGGCAGCAACTTAATGTGTTAATTCATCTAGAATCTAGATTCTAGATGTGGTGAAGATGACTTTCTGAAGTCCAAACTGAGCATCAGAAGTGGGAAGAAAGAAGATTTAGGTGACATTGAACTTAACATGGTTGTTGGTGCCAGATGGGATGGTCTGAGTATTTCAGAACCAGCTGATCCGTTTTGATTTTTGAACACAACCATCCCTCAGGTTTCCAGAGAATGGTCTGAAGAAGAGAAAATATCCAGTGAGCAGCAGCTGTTTGGATGATGTCTTGTTGATGTGCAGAACAACAGCTTTGATTTCTTCAGCTCCTACAGAGTTATCATGAGACGTTTGGCTGCTTCTCTGATTCAATTCAATTCAGTTTATTTATATAGTGCCAATTCACAACACATGTCGTCTCAAGGCTCTTCACAACAGTCAGGTTCATACATTCCAATTAATCCTAATCATTGAACAGTTCAGTCAGATTCAGTTATTTATTCAAATTGGATAAAAAGTTTTTCTATCTAAGGAAACCCAGCAGATTGCATCCAGTCAGTGACTTGCAGCATTCACTCCTCCTGGATGAGCATGTAGAGACAGTGGACAGTCACTGGCGTTGACTTTGCAGCAATCCCTCATACTGAGCATGCATGTAGCGACAGTGGAGAGGAAAAACTCCCTTTTAACAGGAAGAAACCTCCTGATTAAAGCTCACCTTATCCAGCCTGTCAGTTTAGGTGAACGTCCATGTCTTGGTAGGTCTGCAGTTGGTCCATCCTTTCTCTATGTTCAGATGATGGATTGAACAGAGCTATGTGAGATGTTCATAGCTTGGGATGTTGTTGTACAACCTAATCCTGCTTTACTTCTCCACGACTTTCTCCCTGACCTGTCTGCTGTGTTCTTCATGGTGCTGTTGTCTTTACTATTCTTATACACATCATTTCCTGAAAGGTATTTTTAGTCTGCCTCAGACAGGTCCAGCCCAACAGCCCTGATATGTAACAGGGAAAGAAGGCAGCGATACCGACCTTTATATTTGTGTCATATGTAGACTTTTATGGACATGTAGAGGCAGTGCAGTCTCCCTCAGTGTCATCCAGTGTATTATGGTCTGTTGTTCTGCAGCTGTGATGCCCCGCTACCATATGTATGGATGTTACTTTACGCACTCTTTGATCGGTTAGAACGAAATGTTTTGCTCCATGGGACCGTTATAAAAACACAGCTGTAGAAGCTACATCTTTCAAACACACAAAGTTTTTGTACCCACTAAAAACTTTAAAGGGCCTTGAGATCTGAGATAGTCTGTGCGTTTCTCTTAGGGCACTAAATCTATGACATTGCTGTTAGGCCTCAGAGCATCATCAATTATATAGTGAGGTTTTTCATGCAGCAATGTATTTTCTGGTCTGTCATGACCATGGACAGCATGTAATTGGCGCTGCTTTCTCTTGTCAACCATCTGTGGTTTTCCTTCACCTTCAGAATGTTTTTGTGCAGTAATACCGAGGGAACGAATCAGATCGACTCTCAAATTCTCTTTGTTGCTTTAGAGCTCGAATAAAAGAAAAGAGGCAGGAAATATCTGACAGACAGGGTTGGAGTTTTACTACAGCAGCTGGTCTTTTCCAAGGCGCAAAAAAATGTCAGTGGTACACATCAGTCAGTCATAACATTATCACCACAGCCCTGATATGGAGTATTTCCAGTAATTAGTAGAGACACACTGGGGATGTCTGGAGGTAAGCGATATCTTGTGGGTCCTGTGGAGTAGGATCTCTCTGGATTTAGCCTCTGTTATTTTCTTTTAGGATTCTGGATTTACTACCACCCTACAGAGGGATTGCTGTTGCTGTGTGGGTTCAGGCATGAATATGGAGTCAAGGCATACCAAGTTTTTAAAATGTTACTGTTTCCAAACCCTGCAATGGACTGGCGACCTGTCCAGGGTGTACCCCGCCTCCCGCCCATAGACTGCTGGAGATAGGCACCAGTTCCCCGTGACTCACTATGGAAGAAGCCATAGAAGTCATTCAGTCAACTGACTGAATGACTGACTGTTTCCAAACCACAAAACTTTTTTCTGTTAATTTTTCTACAGTTTAAAGTCCTTTCAGGGAGGACCCAGAGAAAGTGCCGTGGTGACCAGACGTTTCTCTGGTCGTATGGATGACAGAGTAACACAGCCGAGTCTGTTGCAGTGCACTGCCAGTACTTCTCCAGACTTGGAAAATGAATCAATAAAAATCCCAGACTTTTAAAAACTGCGCAGGAGCTCTAAATATGCAGCTGTTCAGCTGGAGTCTCTCAGCAGTAAATGCCCTTAACTTGACAGCTGAAAGCGACGGACGCACAGATAAGAAAGAGAAGCCCGAGGGAAACATGCATGTAGTGCAACTGATATCGTCACCATGATAGTTATCAGTATCTCCAGTGCATAAGATTTTTATTTCATGTAGCCCTAATAGTTATCTTACTGTATGTGAACTTCTGAATTTGAACAAATAATTCTGTAGGCATATTTTGGTAATCCTAACTGACAGAAAACAGGGAATGATTGATCTAATGTCACACAGTAAGGAATAAAAAGTATTGGTGTATTTGAATGTTTGGTTTCAACATTTTAACAAAATTATAGTTAAATGTTGTAAAAGATTATATATCCTGTCATACATCTTTAAAGTTGAGTTAAAACTATATCTGTGTTTCTTCAAGAGTTAAATTTTGTTTTTATGAAATGAACTAATTCCACCCACTGAGACAAAGCTACTGTTACTGTCTGTGTTAGATTTGTGTCAGTAGCGACTTACTTTGTCAACTATTTATCATTACAATCATTTGTTTACATCATCTTTGTGAGGGAAAATTGCTATGCTAATTTTTGCAGGTTTAAAATGTGAAAATGAATAAATATTAAGTAAAAGTAAGCTTCTGAAATACAGTTTGTTATGATTTATCCTCCTGAAATTCTCCTCCCAAATGAGAGTTAGACAGCCGTGGTTGTTAAAACATGCCACTGTAGATACGCACGCTGAATTAATGAACTAATTTAATGACTACACATCTGTAGTTTTCAATAGATCTCTCAGACAAGTCAGGGGGCTGCATCAAAACAGTTCAACTCCGTGATTTCTCATTTTAATAGGAGGAAATGCGTTTAGACAAAAGTAATTTGCTACATTTCAGCGTACAATAACAATCTTATCAGTAAAATGTAAATGGTAAAATATGGTGAGGATCATCACATACTTTAACAACTGCCAAAAAGTAACATGGTCCCACACTGTACTAGGTCCTCTTTTGATTGGCCGATCAGGGCCACATGACGACTCTTTCACCAAAACAGCTGAGTTCTGGAACTCAGAGAAACCCAACCATTGAACCAGTAAGGGCTTTTGCCCAGTAAGACTTGACCCAGTACCATTCCAGCATTCAGTTGCAATAAACGTTTTTATTTGCATTGTACACTTTCTCAATGTTTATCTAATTTAGTGCAACATTCTAGAAAAGATTTTGTTCATGTTTCCCTGTTTTGTTTCTGGCCTCAGAGGTTTGTTGGAGAACATTAGAGAACACACAGTGTTCACAGATCTGAGCATCATGAAGAACAAGGAACACAGCAGACAGGTCAGGGAGAAAGTTGTGGAGAAGTTTAAAGCAGGGTTCGGTACTAAAACAATATCCTAAGCTTTGAACATCTCATAGAGTTCTGTTTGATCCCTCATTAGGTTGAGCATTAATCTAAGAAGCAGCTAAGAAGCACATAGTAACTCTGGCAAAGTTGCCAAGATCCACAGTCCACACAGGAGAATCTGTTGACAGGACCATCATTAGTCACACACTCAACAGATCTGGCCTTAAAGGAAGATTAGCAAGAAGCAAGTCATAAAAACACAAGTTTAAAGTTTACCACATGCCATGTAGATCACATAGCAAACATGTGAAGGAAGGTGCTCTGGTCAGAGGAGACTAACAGGACTACATGCAAAATGGTATATGGTAGAAAACTGAGCCTGCACATCACCCTGAACACACCATTCCCACTATGAAACACGGCGGTGGCAGCATCATGCTGTATGGATGCTTTTCTTTAGCAGGGAAAAGGATACCTAGTTAGAGTTTATGGGAAGATGGATGGAGCTAAACCCAAGACAATCCTAGAAGAAACCCTGTTTGAGGCTGCAGAAGACTGGAGATTGGGGTGAAAGCCCACCTTCCACCAGGACAACCATCCCAAACATACGGCCAGAAATACAGTGGGATGGTTTAGATCAAAGCAGATTCTTGAGTCTCGTCCAGTTAAAATCCAGACCTAAATTCAGTTTAGAATCTGTGGTAAGACTTGAACTGTTGTTCTTAAAGTTAAGTCATGTTTTCAGGAAGTAGAAGTTATACATTTTTTTTAACAGAAATTTCTTTATTTTGTCACACATTTTCACACAATTTTGATGAGCATGTTTAGTATCAGCAAAATCTGTCACATCAGTAATTTGTTTTCATAAGTCTTGTAGAATTTATATTTGAAAAAAGTTACATTTAATCGAGGAGTTTTAAGAACTCAGCCTGGACTGTTTATTTCTGTGCTTTATTGTTTTGTAGAGATCCTCCGTATTTTATGCAGTAATAGATCAATTTGGCCTTCCAGTTGCGAGGTTGTTATAAAAACGTTTCTAATGCAGAATTTTAAAGAATAGCTACCAAAAAATCAGATTATTTGGGCTTTTTTATCAACTTAAAAGCTTTATGCAACATTTACTCAGAAACACTGACAATCCTAACATTCAGAAAACACTAGATTGATAAACAGGAGTTTATTGCAGGAAATTTAACTGAACAGATCTGACTCTTTCAGTCTGACACATTGGGATGCTAACAGACAAACCCAATCTACTGCAAGGATTGATTACTGTGGGTTTCTCTCCAAATGAAGCATCTTTACCTGGTGGATAATTAGGAAGTGAGAGGATGCTGGTATTGAACGCTCTGCGCACCTTAGAGAGGCAGTGATTGTTTTCTGTTTATTCTGGGGCCTGTTGAAAGACAAAAAAGAGTAACCCTGAACCTGATAGATAGAGATAAAAAGCATCTCATGACAAAAATATCTTATGATGGACAAGATCAATGAGCTCTCGAAACCTTCTCAACCTTCTTGTTCTAAAACATAGACAGCTTTGGTTACAGAAGAAATTCTAAACTAGTGAAGGTTCTTGTGTCCCTGTTGGAACCGCAACACGGAATAGGAAAGAACACCATTACACCAGAAATTGAGCCCAGCAAGATTTCAGATAGAGGAACATCATAAAAGATCAGAAGAGTTGGCCAAAAGCAAATTAACACCTGTGAAGAGCTTCAGAAAGACCTGTTTCAATTGTTTCAATGAAAATGTTAAGTATTGCACTTAACCACTATGGCCTGTATGCATGCTCACCTCGTAAGACTCCACTGCTGAAGAAAAATCATTTCAGCGTGTTCAAAATTTGCTGATCAACATTTAGACCAGCCTGCAAAACACTGGGCCAGTAAGAACACAGCTGAACTTTTTGGATGCCATAATACGCCATGTTTGGAGGTCAAAAGGCACCAGAAATATCACACACCAACTCTTCCTCATTGTGAAGCAGATTTCACCAAGCATTGGATTGTTCACCCACTAATAGAGAACGTTAGCAGGGTTTAGACTGTCAAGTGACAGGTTAACCCACTGATACTGTGTTGTTGCAATACTAATCATTGTTGTTGTTATACCAAGACTTCATATAATGGAAGAATGGATTAAGGGGAAAATATACTAAGAGATTCTTGATATAAATCTGATGCCATCTACCAGGACGATGAAGACGAAACTAAGCCAGGGAAACTCTCAGTTGGTTTGTGAGAAGGAATAATAAACCGGCTTGAATGTCCCATTTAATCACCTGACCTGAATCCTGTAGGAAATCTATAGAAAAATCTAAGACTCAGAGTTCATGGAAGGGAAATTTTAGGGTTTAAAGACTGTGAGCAACATGTGTGATTAGTTTCTCGATACAGGAGGTGTCTTGAAGCTGCCATCATCAACAAATGCTTTTTTGCAACATATCAAATAAATTTCAGTCAGCATTTCCCTTTGTCGTTTTATCTTATTACACATACCCTAATTTATGGACATCTATGGTTTGATTTCTGTACTTCTGTGGACTGGATGGCTTACCTGAGCCTTCCAGGCATATATATTTAAAGGAGGAACGTCATTATTAAGAGTACCGTACGCTGTCCTGTATATGGACTTTCTATATTACCAGAAATCAATGTGGAAGAGTTTTAGTGATTTTTCTTGAACGCTAGCTCCATCTGCTGGTGGCAATTAATACGTTGGTTTTAGAATCAAAAAATCAGGGACAAAATATAGCTCTACTCTTTCATGCTGTCAGAGAAACACACCACACTGCTGGTCACATCTACTGTCCCCCCTGGTGAGAAGCTCTAAAATAAACAAATATTTCCACAAACCGCAGAAGCATAATTCACACAGAAACAAAGAAATACAACCTTTATTGTTGGTATATTTAATCCGTTGGAATAATCTTTTAATTACCTAAAATTTGTTTCAACAAAATCATTAAAACCAAGGACTTATGTCTGAGGACTGAGATGGCCGTGGAAGAAAGTCGATATTTCTGGTGACAAAGTTCTGTGTTGATCTGGCAACATGTTTTGGATCATTAACTGGCAGGAAGGCCCAAGGATGGCCCGTTTTCATTTTACTGCAAGAATCCACTAGATTTTTATGATAAAACCACTGGTATATCAAAAAGTACCGGCAACATGCACTCTAACAAGGTTCCCAGAACCTTTGGAAGAGAAACAGGCCCACAGCATCACAGATCCTTCACCATACCTAACTGTGAGCACAAGGTGTTTTTCCACATATCCATCCTTTGTTTCACACCACACCCACTAAGCTCAACATTCATCTCATATAAACAAAGCACACAACTCCAGTTAAAGTCCCAGCAGGATTTAATAATGTGATGTAA
The DNA here is from genome assembly GCF_021462225.1 of Girardinichthys multiradiatus. NCBI lineage: Eukaryota > Metazoa > Chordata > Actinopteri > Cyprinodontiformes > Goodeidae > Girardinichthys > Girardinichthys multiradiatus. The sequence continues at coordinate 3,442,417 of NC_061811.1, forward strand.
GGACAGAGAAATCTGTTTTCTGAGATTATTCCTAAATACCATGTTCCTTTACTGTCCTCCTTACTGTGTGCGGTGGCAAGATAAATATTGGTCCTCATCCTGTGGCTAAAACAATGGCCTCTGTGTCACATTTATATTGCAAGGAAAAAGGAAGTCATGAATTACTAATTAGAAGTTGCTAGAAACTTTACATTTTCTTGTTAAATAAACGCTTTCAAAAAAATGTTGGATTTTTCTAATGTTTTTCACAGATTAGGCTACTGCAGTAAAAGATTAATTTATTTTAAGGCTTTTTACCAATCTCTATCACCAGTGCCATGAAATGTCTTCTGTTTGTGCAACATCTGCAGTATGTCTGGGAAAAAGGGCTTATGATTGGCGGGTGGAAGAGGCTGGATGAAAGGAGGAGGGGGACTTCCTTCTGAAGCCATAACTTCTTTTTGTTGATGTATTTAAAACTTTAGCAGCACAGGAGTGAATGTCTTTGTTGGCACTTCGTTGGTAATGTAGCAGATCAAGAAGGATGGCTCAAAATATAATAGAGATGTTCCTGGTTCAGAGCCTTTGGGCTGTGCAGATGGTTGCCCTGCCAACCTTGTCAGGATTGTAATATCCCTCTGTGTCTGCTCAGAGTATCTGTCCAGTCCATTTCTGAGTGAAGAAATCCTTAAAAGGATATTTCAGGAATTTTGTAGTGAGTGAAAAGGTTATAAAATGTATAATCTTACTTGCAATAGATAACTGTCTTAGTGTCTTCGTTTATTATAAATACAGATCAACAAAGGCTTAAGGTAGCCGCTAGTCCAAGAGGGGCCAAAACCAACATCAACCATGTCCTGGGAGATTTGTAATTGTGCCATACTCTTTTCAGTTTCATATTTTATTTGGGGTTATCAAAGTTAAGGAGGTGCATATGAAGACATGCTGTAATATTCAGATTTTAGTATGTAATAAAGCATTGATCATTTTCCCTCCACTTCACAGTTATTCATTTCTTGTGTTGATCAAACTCCATTAAAACTCTCTGAATTCTGGCTGTAACTTGACAAAATGTTACAAATGTGTTTAAATACTTCTGCAAGGCTCACTAGAAATTGGTGAATAGAACTTCATGACCCTAATGTGCTTTTTTTAAACCCGACAGGGTTTGAGGCCCAGGCAGTTTTAGAGGAATGTTTCATCTGACTTGTTAAAACTCTAATGATTTATTAAACGGTTTTATAATTTTAACTCTTGTGTTCTCCTGTATTTCAGCAAGAACAAGGCATTTGAGCCTAAAACAGAGCAGGACAACTCAAAATGGTCCAAGTTTAAGAAGGACTTGATCTTTAATGGCAGTGCGGAGTTCATAAGTGGAGCCTATAAAATCTACGCAGACACCAGAGAATCAGTTCCTCCTAGAGGAGTGTTCTTGAGTCAGAGAAACCACAGTTATGTACCGAGCCGGGCCGTGGCTTTCAGCTTGCAGCAAGGTCCTCCCACTCGTCTGGAAGCTGTTGAAGTTTTCAACCAGATGTTGCAGCCTGATTTCTTTAATGATGCCCTGGTGCAGGCTGGGATTAAGGAAAAGAACAAAAAGAACCGGGCTGGAAAGAAAGCTGCTGCATTGCTGTTTTAGAAACACAGATTTTTTAAGAGGCAGATATTGCACGATCAGGATGTTTTACTGTTGCAAGTTTCCCTTAAGCAATGGTGCTTTCCTAGCTGATTTATAAATTGTGTGATGTATGTTTTTTTAAGTTCAGTTTTCCAAATATTTCCTTTAAATCCAGAAGTAATGTTTGAGATTCCAAAATGGGACATGTGGGACACTCAGAGGTTCATTTTCTTTTTCCTTTCACATTCACAGTTTGGAAAACAGCCTTAGCTTAAACAGCAGGTGCCTTTGACTTGGTCGTCCTCCAGGGAGAACAGGCTGTCCAGCTGTCCGGTACACATGGACACACTCTGAGTAGTGAAAGATTGCAAACAGCATTTTTTTTTATTACTCTGGGTTCTTTTGGGACTATTTAAAATTTTAAATGCGTGCAAGCCTAAAAAACAATGTTTGGGAAGCTCAGGCTGTTGCACAGGAATGTCCTCTCTCAGTGCTAAAGTCTTAATCTGTCACTGCAGAATGGAGTCAGCAGAAATCCACTCACACCTACCTCACAATCCTAAAAACAGATCTACCATCTGAACAAAAGGGCAACAAGATGGCTCTGATACCGAGAACATTCAGATAGAGGACCTTACAAAGGACGAAAAAATAGACTGACACACCAGGAAGTGTTACTCCTTTACTCTTATGACCAATTGCCATCAGACGTCAGTATAAATTCAGCTGTTCTGTGAATATTAGAGATAAAGACCAAGGAACACAGCAGTGAGGTCATAGAGAAAGTTGTGGAGAAGTTTAAACCAGAGTTAGTGAAAACATAGTGGAGGCAGCATCATGGTGTGGGGATGCTTTACTTCAGCAGAGACAGAGAAGCTGATCACAGTTGATGGGAAGTTGGATGGAGCTAAATCCAGAACAATTCTGGAAGGAATCCTGATAGAGGCTCCAGAAGAATGGAGACTGGGGTGAAGGTTCAACTTCCAGCAGGACAACTGCCCTGAACATACAGTCAGAGGTACAACGAAATGGTTTAGATCAAAGGATATCCACGTGTTAGAATGGCCTAGTCAAAGTCTTGACCTAAATCCAGTTGAGAATCTGTAACTTGAAAACTGATCTTCCTAGATGTTCTCCAGCCAGTCTACCTGAGCTTGAACTCAGCCGCAAAGAAAGAGGAAAATATCTGTAGATGTGAGAAGCTGGTAGAGATGTACCCACTAAAGACCTGCAGCTGGATCTGCAGCTGAACATAAATGTACAGAACATTTTCAAGATTTTACTCGGTTAAAAACGAATTTTCCTTCCACTTTACCCACTCTATCATATAAAAGCCTAGTAAAAAATGATTTGAAGTTTGTTGGAAAAGTATCCTTACTTTTACAAGCCCCTGGAAGCCCTTGGATGTCTAAACTGTTCTTATAGAAAATGTATATTTATATGGAAAATGTCTTTAATAGCTGGTTTTAAATGGGAAATGAGGGTTCTACCGTGAAAAGTGTTGCTTTCTTTTGGGCAGGGTTGGTGTGTGAGTTCTCCGCAGAAGGCGGGGTTTTCTCCCTGAGGTTCTGGTCCAAGCTGCGTTATGTAACGGATCCACAGCCTCTCATCCTGATGGTTGTTAAAAAGTTTGGACTGCGGCTCTGACTCAGTCTGGTCCTGTGAACATGTGAGGACGCTCCCAACTGAGCGTCTGCACATCTACAGAGAAGATATTTATGTCCTCCAGAACATCTGCTCCGGCAGAGTTCTACCTTTAACCCGTTAGGAGGCAGATTTCGGGTAATGTTCTGATCTGAACGGCTTCGGTGCGCCTGAAGAGAAAGTTGCAAACAGGAGTTGATCTTTAGAAGCACGGCGATGGGAAGCGGAACCAGCAGGGGCAAGAAAGTTGCCCCTGCGTGTGTCAGCGAGGTGACCAGAGCAGGAGGAGCTGGTGTCCATCCATCCCAGCAGGTCAGAGGTCCATTCAACCAACGCAAGGTTCAGGGGCGGCACAGCGAGGGGCCCCACTCCGAGTGTTCCGGAGAGGACGACGACACATTCCGGGGAGACCACACAGATGGACAGGGGGCTTCTCCAAGGAGAACTTTCATCTGGTCCAAAACACGTGGACTGTGTCCCTTCAGCAGGGAGGACACCGAGGACGAGACAAGGTCCTCCCCACAGCTGGACGAGCCACGTGTCCCACGGCGCGAGCCGCAGGATGTAAACAAGAGGAACAACTGTGTGTTTACACACAGGAAGCAACACACACCTGTAGGCGTCATTCAGCGTCATGTAAGACCCGTTTGAACTGCTTTTCAAAGTTTTCACACAGTAAGGTTTTTTTATTCATTGTTAATCAGAAATATAAATGGTGCCTGCTTTCCAATAGTATTTACATCCTTCACAACCTTTTCACATTTAGTGACGTTTTGACTTCATTATGTTTTACTGGGATTTTATGTGAGGCCAACAGAAAGCAGAACATTCAGACCCCCTTACTTCGACACCCCACAAGGAACACCTAGAGGAAGTCGTTTCATTGCTGAACATGGCCCCCTGCGTGTAATTTAGTCACACCTGCAGCTCATTTGTTGTATATCTCCACCTTCTAGAAACTTTAATTTACTAAATCGTTTCAGTCAGACTGGATGAAAAGTCCCTGTGAATAAGTTTAAAGTTTCCTATCCTTGCTCAAATAAAGCATATCCACAGCATGATACTGCCACTACCATGTTTTATCATGTGTATGGTTTGTTCAGGGTGTTGTGCCGTGTCAGAGTTTCACAACACAATGCTGAAGTTTGTGGCAAACAGCTGACATGTATTCTTATGGCTTTCTTCTGGCCAGGCCTCATTAAAGGTCAGATTTGTGAAGAGTAGAGCTTATAGGTTACCTGTTGATAGCTTCTCCCACCTGAGCTGTGGATCCAGAGTTATCATGGCTCTGGCTGTTTTTCTGGCTGATTAATGTTCTCCATATCCAGCCTGTCAGTTTAGGTGGACCTCCATGTCATGGTAGGTCTCCATGTTCAGATGATGAATTGAACAGAGCTCTGAGATGTTCAAAGCTTGGTATATTGTTTTAGAACCTAACCATCTCCACAACTTCCTCCCTGACCTGTGTGCTGTGTTCCTGGTCTCCATGATGCTGTTTGTTCTCTAATGTTCTTCAACAAACAGAACCAGAAACAGAACACACACAAGTTACACACAGGTGGACTCTTGTTTTCTAATTAGGTGACTTCTGACGGTAACCAGTTGATTTTATTTTGGGGTATTAGCAAAAACGGGGGTGAATACAAAAGCATGCTTCACTTAACTGCTTTGTGTTGGTTTATGATCCAATCCCAATAAAAGACATTGAAAACTATAGCTAAAAGGGTATGAATACTTTTACATTGCTCTGTTTATTTTCCTCTTCCCATTTTTCTTCAAAGCCCTCCACACAGAAGTTCTCAGTAGGTGGAACGTTCTTGGAAAGCGTGCCCACATGCAATAAACAACAGTAAGTAGACGACTCTCATAAATGATTTATATCTGTGCTCAGCGGCGTATGAAGGAAGTGGTGACCTGATCAAATTCACCTTAAAGGGATCAGTATAACAGGTCAGTATTGTTTGTGCAGATAACTGTGAAGGACCGTGTGGAGAAGACATGAGACCATTAACCTGACAACTGATAGTGTTTGAAGATTTTGCTTCTAATCACCTTTTAATCCACTTTCCGCAGGACCTTTGGCAGCTGTCACAGCCCTTCTCTCCCCATGCCGGTCATCCTGTATGATGGATCAGAAGAAGAGCTCATGGATACTATTGAAAGAGAGTTTAGCTGACTGTTCAGCTGTCACTCCAGCAGAAATAAAGATAAACTATTTACAGTTTTAAATAAAGATAATTAGGGTTACTTTAATCTAATCTGACCCTATTTTTGAGTACTGTTGCAAAGAGATGTTTGGATTGAGCTTTAAACCTGGTCCCTCCCGGGTCTGGCAGTCTTGAGGCAGTGTGGTAGCTCAACAGAAACTTGAACTGATGCCGGGAGGTGCTCCATGTGCAGAGCAGCTTCAAGTTAACTGACAAAGGCCTCCTTGGTTTGTTATCTGGAGAACAGAGTGTCATGTCATCTTACTATTCCTGCTGGGATGCCTCAGACTGTACACGTATTTGTGTCTTACAGTGCATAAACTTTTATTAAGGAAATGTGTGACTGCAGAGCTTTGGTGTTTGCAAACAGTGCAGGCCCCCTTCTTGAGCAGGGCCTTTTCTTTTATAAAATAAACAATTTTAGGTGCAACGTTTGACCTTAACCTTCCATGAATACTCTGGCAAAGGTTTGCAAAGGAAATGTTTGCTTTTAAGGTTCTCCTCCCAACCACAGTTTCTGCACTTTTCCACCTGAAGACAGAGTGTAACACTAGACTGGCTTACAGTCTGCACAGCTGCATTTCTGCTGAACTCAGTTAAACCAAACATTGAAGAGGGTCCTGCCACCTAGTGGTAAAACATGGAGCTGCATGTGTCAAACAAAAAGTTGATTCTGTTTCTTTTTTCTGCAAAACAAAACTAAAGTGTGAGGAAAAAAACGGCTATGTGTGTTTGCAGGGGTATCAATTGAATAGTACCACTGTACTATAATGATCATCTCCATGCAATGGTTTCCAAACAGCTTATTTAATAAAGAGCCATCACATAAACTGAACATAATGGTTTGGACACTGCACAACATAAAAGGTCAAAATCTGTTAAACACTCAAATAAAACTCCATAAAATATTCTGCACAGTGTGTTTTAAAAGGAAAACTGTCAAACCCTTTATGATATAGTGCTCTTTTGGCATTTAGACCATGTTCAACAGTTATTTTGCTTCTTTGAAGGCCTGTAGAAAGCTATCCTCATCTGCAGAGCCTTCAGCAGTTTGGGAGGTAGAAGATGAAGCTGATTTCTGAGGCTCTCCAAGTTTCTCACATTCTTTGCGATGTAATCCTTAGAAATCCTGTCAGGGACAAAAAAAAGTCTAATTACATTTCTATTTTGAGAGCGGAAGTCCTATTTATAGAAACATGACTAAAAACAGGATTCCTGCTAAGTTTTAATGGCAGATCTCCAACATGAAGTAACCAGCATCCCCACAGTCCTGTTTGGAAGGAAGGAAGGATGGATGGATCCATGGATGGATGGACGGACGGATGGACGAATGGATGGACGGACGGATGGATCGATGGATGGATGGACGGACGGATGGACTTATGGATGGATGGATGGACGGACGGACAGATCGATGGATGGATGGACGGACGGATGGATGGATGGATGGATGATGGACGGACGAATCGATGGATGGATGGACGGACGAATCAATGGATGGATGGACGGACGAATCGATGGATGGATGATGGACGGACGGATGGATGGACGTACGGATGGATGATGGACAGACGAATGGATGGATGGATGATGGACGGACGAATCGATGGATGGATGGACGGACGAATCAATGGATGGATGGACGGACGAATCGATGGATGGATGATGGACGGACGGATGGATGGACGTACGGATGGATGATGGACAGACAGATGGATGGATGATGGACAGACGAATGGACGAATCGATGGATGGATGGATGGATGATGGACGGACGGACGGACAGATGGATGGACGTACGGATGGATGATGGACGGACGGACAGACGGACGGATGGATGATGGACAGACGAATGGACGAATCGATGGATGGATGATGGACGGACGGACGGACAGACGGATGGATGGATGATGGACAGACGAATGGACGAATCGATGGATGGATGGATGGATGATGGACGGACGGACGGACGAATCGATGGATGGATGGATGGATGATGGACGGACGATGGACGGACGGACGGATGGACCTAAAATTGTTTCTTGATGTTTGTTACCTGAACAAAGGATGCGGCTGCGTCTGGAAAACAAGCGCGTCGTTGCAATGTCCCTGAAAAATAGTTATATTATTTTACAAAATCAATATTCATCACATAGAAGTTTTTTCACAAATATACTGTATTTTAAAGCTAGTAAATAAAACATTGAGCGAGCTACAACATGCTGCTAAGTCCCACTGAATAGGAGCAGGAGGTGTTTCACACGATGCTTACAGTGTCTACCAGCAGGATGTAGTCACAGCTTCCACCAAACACAATCACATCTGAGTCTCTGCTGGCGCATGCTGTGTGCCACAACCTTGGGCAGGAAAAATCAAAACATGTTCTCAGCTTCAGGTCACATTTCACTGCTCTTCTTCAAGTTCATCTCTGGGAAATATTCAGGTCTGGACAGAGACTTCCATGCACTCATCACCGGCATGAATGTCATATTAATATGGGACTTTTAATCATTTCTTCAAGCCTGTCTTCCTATTGGGTGGAACACTAAAACAAAGTATAACTTTATTAGTTTTTAAACACAAGGTGCAAATGTTTTAATTCATAGTGGATCTTCTCTGATCCACACAGGGTCAAAATTACACATACATGCTCAAATATATATATACACCCCTACTGTTAAAGAGACATATTTAACCAAACATCTCTACTGTTCAACAAGCTTAACTAAAATCCAGCCGCCCACATAGACAAGCCAAATGTTTTCTGTAGAAACCTTTAGGACCAGACAAGATGAAAAATGAGCTATTTGGCCACAATGGTAAGAACTGTGTCTGAGGAAGTCAAGATGAGGCCGTTAAAGTGAGGAACACCAAGTGTCAAGCACGGTGGCGGTTATTACAGCAGCCTAATACTTCCCTGCTTCAAGAATGAGGGGCTAAAGTTTACATTTATTGGGGTTTTAAGAAAAACCTCGATAATATCTGGATATATTTGAGCCTGAAGGTGTGGATTAGTGAAAGGCCATAATAAAGTCTACATTGTGCACCAACGTTTCATATCTGTAGTGCATCATAAGGTCAGTTCAAGAAAAGCACTGTTGTAATCAATCTTTAAGAGCCCAAATCTAAATATGACATTCAGGGCAGTAGTTTGTTTATCTGAACGTCTGACTTTTAATGTATAAATTGGTACCTTGGTTTATTCTGATAGGGATGTTCAAACTCTCTCCATTTCTTTGTTTCAACGTCAAACAACCAGCCATCACCTAATGTGGAAGATACAGAAAGATGAACAGATCTGAACTAAGAGACCTGAACTGAAATGCAATGGGAATGAATATGCAGGTAAATATCCTGACTCATTGGTTTGCAGTCTACACTGAGACCTCCGAACAGGAACATGGTGGTCTCTGACACCGCTGTGAGGGTATGCCATGATCTGCCCACTGGAGTGGCTGATAAAGGAACTCTGGATATGAATGAGAAACATATCAATAACCTGGTAACTGTCTGCATGTTATTGAGCAAGTTAAGCTAATATTTGGTCATACATGTTACGTGTTACTACCAGAATCTATATGATTGGAGAATTCTGTCAGTTTACTTACATTTCAGTCCACGTCCATGATTCAAGATCTAGGCAATGAATGTCATACGTTCTGGTTTCCTGTGAGGATGAATTGGCAAACGGCAGTCCTGGATCAGGTTATTAATGCACACGTTCTGCTGAAGCCAGATATTTGGATGAAAAGACACAAACATTTTTTCCTCAGTGGCTGACCTCAAGTCAGACTAAACTTTCCCTGTTTCAGGTCAGTTAGGATGAACGAAAGTGTTTCGATTTGCTAAATGTCAGAATAATCAGAGGATGTTTTCACTTGGAAACAGTCTGCTTCCATGTGTGACATAATAGAAAAAATCAAATAAATCAGTCAAGATATCAGGAAGAGAATTATGGATCTCCATAAGTCTGTATCATCCTTGGGTCCAATTTCCAGATGGATGGAGGCGCCACATTAAGATGTTCAAGCAATCATACAGAAGCCATCACACTGTTCGGCAAGGAGATGGGTTCCATGTCCCAGAGATATACGTGTGTTGGTGTAAAAGGTGTGAATTAGTCTCAGAACAAATGCCAAACACCTTGTGAAGAAGCTGGTAGGAGAGTCATTATCCACAGATAAATTAGTCCTTTGCCAACATGGACTGAAAGGCCACTCAGAGAGGAAAAACCCATTACTCCACAAGTAACATAAAAAACCAGATTACAGCTTGCAAATACACTCAAGGACAAAGACCCTTTGGAAGCATGTCCTGTGGTCTGATGAAACTAAAATTGATGTGTTTTGGCATAATGACCATTGTTACATTTGAAGGAAAAAAGTGGAAAGCTTGCAAGTACAACTGTGAAGTACGGAGGTGGCAGCATCATGTTGTGGGAGTATTTTGCTGCAGGAGGGACTGGTGCACTTCACAAAACAGATCGCATCATGAAGTTTTGGTGAAATATTAAAGAAACATCTAAGACATCAGACAGGAAGTTAAAGCTTTAGCAATAATGACCCAAAGCATACCACCAAATTAGTTCCAAAGAGGCTTGAAGACAACAAAGTCCATGTCTGGTCATCACAAAGCCCTGATCTCAGTGCCAGGGAGAATGTATGGGCAGAGCTGAAAAGCTGTGTGTGAGCGGCCTGCAAACCTGACCCAGTTACAGCCGTTCTGTTAGGAGGAACAGGTCAAAGTTCTGCTGGGAAGAGCTTCTGGAACGAAACTCAAAATATTTGACCAAAGTCACACAGTTTAAAGGTCAAATCTACCAAATACCAGGGAAATGGATGTAAGGTTCTGAATTTGTAGAAGGTTTATAACAATATCTTTAAGTCTTCCAGCATTAAACAAAAAGAAATAATAGTCCAACCCTACCTGAAGTAAAACAATTTAATATGCACCTTTTTCACAGTGTAAATAAATATCTGGTGCCAACTAGCATGTGAGGGCCCTCACCATGACTCTGCCTCCACAGACGTATCCTTTGCAGCCAAGCGTGGTGCCGGCATGTGCTGCTCTTGGAGCAGGAGTGCGACCCTGCAGGTGAAAAACATCAAAAGGGTCTCGTCTCAGAAAGTCTCCCAACTGAAGGACAGTATGTGTGTTGTTCTGGATGGACTTACATGAGTTCGGGGTTCAGTCCAGCTGCCTTCAACAGGGTCATATATATGAACTTCATTGTTCCATCCCCAAAATGAATCCTCCAGCTGCAAACAGAAAGATTAAACAAAAATGAGACCATTTATATACAGCAGTTCATGTATTCCCAGTTCACAATTTTAACTGAAAGCTACACTTCTTGTGCTTTTATTTTTCTGTTATTGTGATGCCTAATTCTGTTTGGCTGAGCAGATTTCCCTTCAATACAACAAATTACCCCGGACGGTTCATCAAGGATGAAGTTTCTGTTCCTGCTGGAGACATCAGCCAGTACCTTATGACCATATCCTCCAAAGTAGATAAGTCTGAAAGAAGAATAACAGTTTGCTAGGATGGAAAATGTATAAACAAGTATTACAAAGTGATCCCAAAAACATTCCTCAGATTGTTTTATCGTGCTTCATATGTTTGGGTCGGTTTACTGTACAGTTAACTTTAACAGTATCCTAAGGTGCCATAAACCATCCAACATAAATCAACACAAAAATAAAGTAGCAATGAGTAAAACACTAAGAACGCACCATGAATCAATAAGAAATACCCTCAGCAGCTCTAATGCTAATCATCCTTAACCAGAAAACATATTTGCATGAGTCTCTTTCATAGCTCTTTACATCGTCAATTCAGGTTATTGAGATAGGCAGAAAAAGATTTTTGTAAAGCTCTGTAACGATTCCAGAACATCTTATTTGTGGTTTGGACTAGACTGTACTTGGCAGGACCAGCACCTCAATTCTCCTCTATTCAGCTGACATTTTAGTTGTAGAATGGCTTCTTCACGTTAAGTCACCAAGATAAGCTTTAGATGCGCTACAGGTGGTCACAGATCAAGCCCAAATTATCACCCCTCCACCACCGTGCCTGACACTTGATGATTCGTGTGCATGCGGACATGTGTTAGATAAATGTAAATGTGCCAGGTGCTGAGGTTTTTCACCACACTGTTCCTACGTTTATTAATGGTTGCTACAGAAAGTCTTGGAGTGACCAGAGTTTTCTCTGGCTGCACGTAGCATAGAGTAATTTACTTCCCCCACCCCCCAACCTATTGCTATGCATTGCCAGTCAGCTGGCTGAAAAAAAGGTTATAGACTTGTCCGTCTCTTATAAAGAAGAAAACGTCAACAGAAACCCCAGACAGTCATGATGTGGAAACTAAAGGAACACCACCAACCGCTCTGATTGAAGTAAGTCTGCAGCTAACTGTAAGCGCGATGTCTGTTAACCAGTTGACTGCAGGCTGGCACACTGAACAGACAGCCTGACTAATTAACCAGCTACTATCAGCTTGTCAGTCTTGTGTTGTTCTATAATACAAGCTTTAGAGCTTAAATGGGAAAACAGTTTTATTCTGAGTGAAAACTACTGACTTTATCAGGTGTTTGTTCTATATTGCAGCTAAAGCAGATGTATTAAATTAATATAAAAATAAATAAAAGTCATTACATTATACCTTTATTATTATTTACGTCACACTGTTATTATACCATAATTCTAATAATCATATAAAACAAAAGCATACTTTTTGTAAATATATCCTGGTGTTTCTGCAGGCTCTCTCACAGTGTTGTTTCTCTAAATCTCCCTTGTACCAACTTTTGACCAAGAGACACAATAAAAGTAATAAATTTGTCATTTTGTGGTGCTCACTTTCCATCATAAACCCAGCAGGACAGTTTGTCTCGAGGCGAGGGAGCAGAACCAAACTCTGGTACGATCTTCTTCCACACATATTTACCGTCTGTCAGGTCAACACAGAACATCTGTTCCAAGACAAAACACAGTCATCCCTTCATATTAACAGTGTTCAATGTTAAATCACCAATAATTGTACCTTTATTTGGTTGAAAAGGGTTGATCACGTGACTGTATCAGACAGATTGAAAGAGATCAGAGAATTTTATGTCTACAACTGCAAACCAAAGAAACTAAATCTCCAAGTTACTAAAGGTGGAAGTAAACAACACAGAAGATATTCATAAAATATTTCAAAAATTGCAATCGTGTTATACATGTTTAAAGGTTTGTTATACAGTCCCTTGAAACAGTATTCATACTCCTTGATGGTCATAGATAAAGTTTTTGAAAAAAAAAAAAGCATTTAATCCATCATCTAAACATGGAGACAGGATGGACCAACTGCAAGCCTACTTAGAACGTCCACCTAAACTGACAGGCTGGACAAGAACAGCATTCATCAGATAAGCAGCCCAAAAGCCCAAGGTAACTCTGGAGGAGCTGCAGACATCCTCAGCTCAGGTGGGAGAATCTGTTAATGTAACGACTCTTAGTTGTGCATTCTACAAATGTGGCCTTTATAGAAAATAGACAGGAAGTAGGCCATGATTTCAAGAAGAAGTCCTGTTTGCAGTTTGCTACTTTTTGGCCTATCTGCATCCAAAACTAACACTGCACATCACCCCGAACACGGCCTCATGATGGTCAAACATGGAGGGGGCAGCATCATGCTGTGGGGATGCTTCTCTTCAACAGGACCTGAATTCAAGACCTGAATACAATTAGGAATCTGTGCAAGACTTAAAAACTGATGTTCACATGCTTTCCATGCAATCTGACTGAACATAGAATAGAATAGAATAGAAATGTCCTTCATTGTTTCTTAGGGGGAAACTTCAGGTGTATCAGCAGCAAAATAAAAGGCACATGGAAGCATGCAGATTCACACAAAGGTAAAATATATAAAAACAAGTTATATATAATAAAAAATATATAAAATAAAAATGAAAACTGTAAAAATATAAAAATAAGAATAAGACATTGTTCACTAAGGTCAAGTTTACAACATAAGTAGCAACACATCATCTATGGTCAAAGAAGAATGGACATAAATCCTGGAGACCATGTATGATCTTCCTTCCACGATCAAATGTTGGTCAGTCTCATAAAAACCCAATAAAACTCACTGAAGTCTGTGGTTGGAACAAAATGTAAAAACATTCAGGGCGTATGAATTCTAGCCAGGGGCTGTGTAAACACTTTGCTAGTATGCACCTAATTCTGCTCAAGTTGTGGTAAAAACAAACTGAACAAAACAGCAAGGTGACCAACTCTAACCTGATTGGTCTGTCCGCTGTTATCACATCCTCCAAATATGTACATGTTTCCATTCAGGGAGCAGCCACAGGTCCCAGACATGGAGGTAGGGACCTCACCTGTCATGTGAAACACCTGCCTTTAAACAGAAACAGTGGATGAACTGCATTCACTGCTGTCAGAAAGCATTTTACCACAGACATGGCAGCAAATAGCTGGAAGGTCAGCAGTGGATCAACTGTGGTTCTTACCATATACCTCCTTCTAAGTCATAGACCCAGATTTCATCACTGGGAATAAAAATCTCTTCATCAGCAATGGACTGCAAAATAAAACAGCCTTATTACTCACTGGCATCAATCCACACACAGTTATTTTATTATTTCATTAAATGTTTGGCTACAGTTATGAAAAGGAAGAATGAATTGGATGTTTACAGTGATTCGGTTCCCACCAATGGCTATTTCGTACCAGGCATAAAAGACCGCTGGACTTTTTATCTCTGTTCGGTACGAAAAGGAGCCATTAACCACGTGCAGCTTCGTACAGACCATTTGTACCCACAAGAGAAACATTTTTGTTCCGCTTTGGCAGCCGACTATTTAAAATAATAATCTATATTATCCTGTAATGTAATCATTTGTATTTACCAGAGTATTTTTAGTATGATGTGGGGTCATATTCTCTCTTTTATTAAAAAGAGACGTTCCCAAACCTGGGCCAGAACCAAACTAAAGGGAAATAGGATGTGATAAAATGTTTTATTCATTTATTTCCAATTTTATTGATCTGGACAAGACATAAAGCATGTATGCTTAAAAGTAACCGCTGTCCTGTCTGTGGTCCCTCTAACCAAGAGCTAATTCACAGGCATACAGATAATATACAAATCAATTCAATTCTACATGAGAAGTATCTCCATAAATCATGAAAATGCTTAACTACAAAAAGAAATAAGCTGAGAGACAATGACTGACGAGCATTGGCTTGAAATGGAGTAAGAAATGACACATGGTCGAAACAAAACGTTCCGCGGCAGGCCACTGCAAGTCGGGCACGAAACGACCAAAACTACAGAGACGAAACGGAGAAGTAGTGGGATAAGAAAACCCCTCCAGCTGTCGCTTAGGTGCAAGTCTCAAATGCTGATGTAGATTTGCTTGCATAGCGGCACTGGTGCCATGTCAGTGTATTTTTCGCACCGTGTAGCCTCCCCACACATACAGCAGGTTGTCCGCCACCACAGCCGTGTGTCCGCTCCTTTCCCGGGCCACCAGCTCCGAGCGGCGCCGCTCAAAGGCGGGGTACATCCTCCGTCCTCTGTCAGCTGTGTATAGAAAGGAAAGAGACACGCTTTAAATGGAAGATATATTTACACACACACGAAAACAACAATTTTAGATGCAGTCAAGAGGGCGAAGGCTTATGGCCTCAACATTAATATGTGACAGGAAGCTGTTTAGCTGTACAGTCTGAATAAAGCTAAAGCTACAAGCTAATCACGTTTCAGAAATACTTTTAAACATACTCACAGATTAAAGGACGATTCCAGCTGCCGTGTTTCTTTTTCTCATGCTGTAAAATTCAGCATTTCGCTCCTGATCTGCAACAAGTTCGTCACCACATCAGCTGTGTAAACACTACTACAAAATAAAATGCAACTTCCGCTCCTCTCCTTTCAGCATAAACGTCTCCCCAAATTCCTTCAAATCAGTCTGCACACACAGAGTAATACATGTGTACATTTTAAACTCCACAATAAAAGTATATTTTTTAATTACCTTATTGGCAATACAGTTCTTATTTATGTGTTATGATACGTTCATATATTTATTAAAATGCAACTTTTACAATGAGTTAGTTCTGCAAACGGTCAAAAGTGTTTTAAAGAGGAGACCCGAAGACTATATAATGAGGGTCAAAGAGGAAACCTATCTATCTTCATGAACCCAAAATGACAATTTATCTTGAGGTCAGCAAGCAGCAACACAACCGTCTTTTTCCTCTGAGTGTATTTAGAGTCTCTCATATCAATATAATCGATTTTTTGGAAGGAAAACATAATGATAACTTTTTCAGAATAAACCTTTACCCCGCTGAGTGCACATCCTCTGTTTGCTTGTCTTTTAATTGATTAATTGTGCATAAGTAGAAAGGGTGTTTGAAGAACTGTTTACAGCATTGATTTAATATTTGATTTTTTTGAGATATCTGTTAATTCACTTTATGATCTAAGGTGAATGTAATGCTGTTACATCCACCTTAAATAAAACACCTCTTTTTGTGTTTTTAAAATAAAGATGTCATAAATCTTTTCTTTGTATTTGAAGTAATTGCTGCTCAGTGTTCAACAGATCATCAGTCCAGATTAATTCTAAAAAGGGAAATACCCTTTTAATCTCATAAAGCTACAAATAAGATACAAGCTTCAGCCAGTCCCTAATTAGCCAGCAATAATTTCTTACAGAACACCGACTGACTGAACATGCTAATAAACACCTTTTTCTGACAACAACATTTGGCTTTTTTCCCCAGTACCTGTGGCGCCCCATAGGTTATGCCGCCCTGAGCAGTGAGCCATATGGACCATATCTACTGCCCTGACCTGTCTGCTGTGTTGCTTGGTCTTGATGATGCTGTTTGTTCACTCATGTTCTCCAAAAAACGTCTGAGGCCAGAAACAGAACATCTGAACATGCAGGTGGACTCTGTTAACTAATTAAGTTACTTTTAAAAGCTATTCTATTTATGGGTATCACAGTAAAATGAAACTTTGTCATAGTTTTATTTTTTTAAATCACAAACAATTTTCTACCTGACAATTATTCACTACTGTGTGCGGCTTTCTGACAAAAAGATGAATTTTCTATGATTTTAGGCTATCAGAGGACTAGACAGGGCTATATAGACATAAATGCCATACCTAAAAATGAAAATCATTTTTTC
Source organism: Girardinichthys multiradiatus (assembly GCF_021462225.1). Taxonomy (NCBI): domain Eukaryota; kingdom Metazoa; phylum Chordata; class Actinopteri; order Cyprinodontiformes; family Goodeidae; genus Girardinichthys; species Girardinichthys multiradiatus. The sequence goes on from NC_061811.1 coordinate 3,459,076, forward strand.
CTACTTTGTGGTGATCTGTCACATAAAATCCAAAATAAATACATTGAAGATTGTGTATGTAATGCAACTTTTGCAACATTTTCACGATTCTTCCAAACCGTGTACAATGTTTTTTAGGGTTCAGAAAAAATCCAGAGCTCTATATTTCCTCACTATTTGTGCCAATGGATTGTAAGCCTAAGCAACTTGGAGTAGTTTGATCTCCACTGGTCCCAGTATGTGAATAATTCCTACCAGTTAATGCCAAAAATGTTCTTATTCAAATATACAAGTTGTTTTTGTTCAACAGCATCAGAGTTAATTCTGTGCAGCAGAGCAAAGAAGAAGAACATATATACCGGAAGTGCATACATGTATACGGAATAGATAATCAGTGCATGTATGGATATGTTTTCTGTTCTTATTAATAACACGTTTCGTCTGTAACACACAAACTTTTCTCACTTTTATTTTGGTGTCTATTGTTATAGAGGAAGTGACGAAATGTGTGCGGAAGTTGGCATTTAGCGCCAAAGTTGAGCTGGAAGAGGAGGAATCATGGATGTTTCTCGCAAGATAAAGACTAAGGTTTCTTGCGGCTTCAAGATGAGAGGGTTCATTCTTCGACCGTATGTACTTTTTTACTCATTCAAGTTATTTTTCTCCTAAACTTGTGTTTTTATTCGAGAAATGAGCCGCGATGATTGGACGCTCGTCACTTTCCAGGCAGGATCAGGCTGCTGTTCTAACACACTTTCAATTAATAATCTCACTGAAAAGTTCATATAGTTCAGTAAGTCTATTCAACATGTGAAACTCATTAATTATTTAGATTCAATAGACACACAGAGGGCAGCATTTCAATAGAACAGGATAGAATTATCCTTTATTTTCACAGTAGAAAAATCAGCAAACGGGTCTTCAAAATAAAGATCAAAAAGTAAAATGTGCATAATAATAATACGTAATAAACTGTACATAAAGGAAGGCAAATTACAATACTGTAAATTCATCAGAAATGGCATACTCACATGAATGAAATGGGCAAGTGAGCAGTGTGCATTTCAGGTAATTGTGATACAAATCACTTAAATACAGTGTGTCTAAAAATGTGAATCTTACATCAATTCATGCAAAATTACATTAATTCATGCAAAATTACATTAATTCATGCAAAAGGAGCCCAGACCAAGAGTGCAGATCGTTTACAGAACATGGAAATACCGATTTCTGGATTCAAGATCTTTTTATTGGTCTGATGTTATATCAACATTTTATGAGAAAATTGCTTTATGTTTTCTTTAACAGTTACCTAGAGTAATCAAAATGAACAGAAATAACTGCTTGAAATATTTTTACTCTGGGCTGAATGAATTAATCAGATATGATCTCTACTGGTTATAAGAAATAAATGAACTGTTGGATCATATTCTAAACAATGAGAAGCACATTTTTAATAGGAGGCCCGTTTTTTTTCAATTTTCATTTTGAATTTTACCTCAAAATGTCTGTCTTGCACGTCATCGAACAAAGACCTGATCATGTGAGGATATTCTACCTCATTAATCGTGTTCCTGTTGCTTGTGCTTCAGTGAAGCCAGCAGGTACCTGGTGGAGGTTCTGGAGTCAGTGGATCCCTCTGAACTTGATGATGTTGTTGAGAAGGTCCTCGATGCAGTGGAAAAGCAGCCATGTAAGCACAGATGAGTTCAGTGCACAGTCAGATGATGGTGATGATGATGAGTGGCCATGACCATGCCGTGTCTTCATTCAGTGTCTTCTAGTATGATCGAGCTGTCTGTGATGGAAAGTGCCGTGCAGGACTGCACCCAAGCCTGTGATGAAACCATGTAAGTTGGGATCCAAATGAAGGATTTCCTTAGTTAGGTGTACATTTTGGTTCATTCTTCTCAGGAACATTTTCACTTCTTTCATATCTCATATTTACATAGATATTTTTATTAACTGTAAGTTTACATATACTTATCCTGGACCCGATCTCATCAGATTATACAAGGTACCACTTTAGTCAAGTTTGACAGCATGAACTGGGTTCCAGTTAAATTTCTCTAATAAGGTCATAAATATACATACAACCCCACTGGAAATTAGCCAGTGGCAAATATTGCTGTTGTGTGTCTCTCCTGTGAGATTAACGTTCCTGTTCATGGTCTTAAATAAATAAACTCGAACTTACATGTCCCTCAAAGCTGCAGCTCAACTACGCTTTATGTAGCTGTCAACAAGCTAAGAGCTTATAGTAGAAGAAGAAAACAAATTCTGGTTGGATGCTTGTCCACTCTTCTTCTCAAACATGGTAGAGATCTTCCACATTGGTTGGTTTGCCTGCATTGACCACGCTTCTAAGCATAATATATACATTTAAAAAAAGTTTAATGTTAGCCTGCTTTGCTCATTCCAGAACCTGTTTAATCTGCGTTTGGATCATTGAGCTGCTGGAACCCCTGAATTAATCAAAGTATCAACTGGCTTGCTGTGGATTTGAGATGAAGTTGATAAAGGAAGTCTTCTGTTTTCATTTCTCCACCCACTTTGTGCGTTGAATCATTGGAAACCCTCAGCATGATGGTGCAACTACCATGCTTCACAGTTGTAAAGTGTTCTTAGGTTTGAAAGTCTCACTTTGACTCTTCCAATAAAACTTCTTGTCATGGTGGCCAAACAGCTCGATCTTTAGCTAAAACCAGACCTTTTTCTTGTCCATGTGGGCAGCTGCGGGTTTCTGTCCAGCCGTAGTCTGTTACTCTGGACAGTGGTGCTGACGTTCCATCAGCTTCTAAATTAAGATAAACTTGAGCCACGGTGGCTGTTGCTGGACATCCAAACCAGCTTCCTTTCTTCTGAGACCCACAGTTAGGTGGTCCACCAGGGCAGTAAGCTCCGGCATGCATCCGAACAACAAGCTTCAGGAACATCAGGGTTGTTATAAACATATTAACTATGCGTTAAAGCCGAGTGAATGCCTAACATTTCTGATCGTTAGAAAGATGTCAGAAGCTTGTTGATGGCTACAAGCAGGTGAATTTATCCAAGCATTAGTAGGAGAGTATGTACACATTTGACCTTCTGTAAATAAGATCTAATTCTTGTTTATTAAAACCGGTGCAGCTGTTTGGTGTAAATTAGTTCCACGTTGAAAGACGAAGCGTTCCAATTAATCATGAGAGGCCGCTGAGAAATGACCCTGATGATGAGTGGATGAAGACATCTGGATGTAGATGCTGGTCATTTTCTGAAGACATCTGGATGTAGATGCTGGTCATTATCTGAAGACATCTGGATGTAGATGCTGGTCATTTTCTGAAGACATCTGGATGTAGATGCTGGTCATTATCTGAAGACATCTGGATGTAGATGCTGGTCATTATCTGAAGACATCTGGATGTAGATGCTGGTCATTATCTGAAGACATCTGGATGTAGATGCTGGTCATTATCTGAAGACATCTGGATGTAGATGCTGGTCATTATCTGAAGACATCTGGATGTAGATGCTGGTCATTTTCTGAAGACATCTGGATGTAGATGCTGGTCATTATCTGAAGACATCTGGATGTAGATGCTGGTCATTATCTGAAGACATCTGGATGTAGATGCTGGTCATTATCTGAAGACATCTGGATGTAGATGCTGGTCATTATCTGAAGACATCTGGATGTAGATGCTGGTCATTATCTGAAGACATCTGGATGTTGATGCTGGTCATTATCTGAAGACATCTGGATGTAGATGATGGTCATTATCTGAAGACATCTGGATGTAGATGCTGGTCATTATCTGAAGACATCTGGATGTAGATGCTGGTCATTATCTGAAGACATCTGGATGTAGATGCTGGTCATTATCTGAAGACATCTGGATGTAGATGCTGGTCATTATCTGAAGACATCTGGATGTAGATGCTGGTCATTATCTGAAGACATCTGGATGTAGATGCTGGTCATTATCTGAAGACATCTGGATGTTGATGCTGGTCATTATCTGAAGACATCTGGATGTAGATGATGGTCATTATCTGAAGACATCTGGATGTAGATGCTGGTCATTATCTGAAGACATCTGGATGTAGATGCTGGTCATTATCTGAAGACATCTGGATGTAGATGCTGGTCATTATCTGAAGACATCTGGATGTAGATGCTGGTCATTATCTGAAGACATCTGGATGTAGATGCTGGTCATTTTCTGAAGACATCTGGATGTAGATGCTGGTCATTATCTGAAGACATCTGGATGTAGATGCTGGTCATTATCTGAAGACATCTGGATGTAGATGCTGGTCATTATCTGAAGACATCTGGATGTAGATGCTGGTCATTATCTGAAGACATCTGGATGTAGATGCTGGTCATTATCTGAAGACATCTGGATGTAGATGCTGGTCATTATCTGAAGACATCTGGATGTTGATGCTGGTCATTATCTGAAGACATCTGGATGTAGATGCTGGTCATTATCTGAAGACATCTGGATGTAGATGCTGGTCATTATCTGAAGACATCTGGATGTAGATGCTGGTCATTATCTGAAGACATCTGGATGTAGATGCTGGTCATTATCTGAAGACATCTGGATGTAGATGCTGGTCATTATCTGAAGACATCTGGATGTAGATGATGGTCATTATCTGAAGACATCTGGATGTAGATGATGGTCATTATCTGAAGACATCTGGATGTAGATGCTGGTCATTTTCTGAAGACATCTGGATGTAGATGATGGTCATTATCTGAAGACATCTGGATGTAGATGATGGTCATTATCTGAAGACATCTGGATGTAGATGCTGGTCATTATCTGAAGACATCTGGATGTAGATGCTGGTTATTTTCTGAAGACATCTGGATGTAGATGCTGGTCATTTTCTGAAGACATCTGGATGTAGATGATGGTCATTATCTGAAGACATCTGGATGTAGATGCTGGTCATTTTCTGAAGACATCTGGATGTAGATGCTGGTCATTATCTGAAGACATCTGGATGTAGATGATGGTCATTATCTGAAGACATCTGGATGTAGATGCTGGTCATTATCTGAAGACATCTGGATGTAGATGCTGGTCATTATCTGAAGACATCTGGATGTAGATGCTGGTCATTATCTGAAGACATCTGGATGTAGATGATGGTCATTATCTGAAGACATCTGGATGTAGATGCTGGTCATTTTCTGAAGACATCTGGATGTAGATGATGGTCATTATCTGAAGACATCTGGATGTAGATGATGGTCATTATCTGAAGACATCTGGATGTAGATGCTGGTCATTATCTGAAGACATCTGGATGTAGATGCTGGTCATTTTCTGAAGACATCTGGATGTAGATGCTGGTCATTTTCTGAAGACATCTGGATGTAGATGATGGTCATTATCTGAAGACATCTGGATGTAGATGCTGGTCATTTTCTGAAGACATCTGGATGTAGATGCTGGTCATTATCTGAAGACATCTGGATGTAGATGATGGTCATTATCTGAAGACATCTGGATGTAGATGCTGGTCATTTTCTGAAGACATCTGGATGTAGATGCTGGTCATTATCTGAAGACATCTGGATGTAGATGCTGGTCATTATCTGAAGACATCTGGATGTAGATGCTGGTCATTTTCTGAAGACATCTGGATGTAGATGCTGGTCATTATCTGAAGACATCTGGATGTAGATGATGGTCATTTTCTGAAGACATCTGGATGTAGATGATGGTCATTTTCTGAAGACATCTGGATGTAGATGATGGTCATTATCTGAAGACATCTGGATGTAGATGCTGGTCATTTTCTGAAGACATCTGGATGTAGATGCTGGTCATTTTCTGAAGACATCTGGATGTAGATGCTGGTCATTATCTGAAGACATCTGGATGTAGATGCTGGTCATTATCTGAAGACATCTGGATGTAGATGCTGGTCATTATCTGAAGACATCTGGATGTAGATGCTGGTCATTATCTGAAGACATCTGGATGTAGATGCTGGTCATTTTCTGAAGACATCTGGATGTAGATGCTGGTCATTTTCTGAAGACATCTGGATGTAGATGCTGGTCATTTTCTGAAGACATCTGGATGTAGATGCTGGTCATTTTCTGAAGACATCTGGATGTAGATGCTGGTCATTTTCTGAAGACATCTGGATGTAGATGCTGGTCATTATCTGAAGACATCTGGATGTAGATGCTGGTCATTATCTGAAGACATCTGGATGTAGATGCTGGTCATTATCTGAAGACATCTGGATGTAGATGATGGTCATTTTCTGAAGACATCTGGATGTAGATGATGGTCATTTTCTGAAGACATCTGGATGTAGATGATGGTCATTTTCTGAAGACATCTGGATGTAGATGATGGTCATTATCTGAAGACATCTGGATGTAGATGATGGTCATTATCTGAAGACATCTGGATGTAGATGCTGGTCATTATCTGAAGACATCTGGATGTAGATGCTGGTCATTATCTGAAGACATCTGGATGTAGATGCTGGTCATTTTCTGAAGACATCTGGATGTAGATGCTGGTCATTTTCTGAAGACATCTGGATGTAGATGCTGGTCATTTTCTGAAGACATCTGGATGTAGATGCTGGTCATTTTCTGAAGACATCTGGATGTAGATGCTGGTCATTATCTGAAGACATCTGGATGTAGATGCTGGTCATTATCTGAAGACATCTGGATGTAGATGCTGGTCATTATCTGAAGACATCTGGATGTAGATGCTGGTCATTATCTGAAGACATCTGGATGTAGATGATGGTCATTTTCTGAAGACATCTGGATGTAGATGATGGTCATTTTCTGAAGACATCTGGATGTAGATGATGGTCATTTTCTGAAGACATCTGGATGTAGATGATGGTCATTATCTGAAGACATCTGGATGTAGATGATGGTCATTATCTGAAGACATCTGGATGTAGATGCTGGTCATTATCTGAAGACATCTGGATGTAGATGCTGGTCATTATCTGAAGACATCTGGATGTAGATGCTGGTCATTTTCTGAAGACATCTGGATGTAGATGCTGGTCATTTTCTGAAGACATCTGGATGTAGATGCTGGTCATTTTCTGAAGACATCTGGATGTAGATGCTGGTCATTATCTGAAGACATCTGGATGTAGATGCTGGTCATTATCTGAAGACATCTGGATGTAGATGCTGGTCATTATCTGAAGACATCTGGATGTAGATGCTGGTCATTATCTGAAGACATCTGGATGTAGATGCTGGTCATTATCTGAAGACATCTGGATGTAGATGCTGGTCATTATCTGAAGACATCTGGATGTAGATGATGGTCATTTTCTGAAGACATCTGGATGTAGATGATGGTCATTTTCTGAAGACATCTGGATGTAGATGATGGTCATTTTCTGAAGACATCTGGATGTAGATGATGGTCATTTTCTGAAGACATCTGGATGTAGATGATGGTCATTATCTGAAGACATCTGGATGTAGATGATGGTCATTATCTGAAGACATCTGGATGTAGATGATGGTCATTATCTGAAGACATCTGGATGTAGATGATGGTCATTATCTGAAGACATCTGGATGTAGATGATGGTCATTATCTGAAGACATCTGGATGTAGATGATGGTCATTATCTGAAGACATCTGGATGTAGATGCTGGTCATTTTCTGAAGACATCTGGATGTAGATGCTGGTCATTATCTGAAGACATCTGGATGTAGATGATGGTCATTATCTGAAGACATCTGGATGTAGATGCTGGTCATTATCTGAAGACATCTGGATGTAGATGCTGGTCATTATCTGAAGACATCTGGATGTAGATGCTGGTCATTATCTGAAGACATCTGGATGTAGATGATGGTCATTATCTGAAGACATCTGGATGTAGATGCTGGTCATTTTCTGAAGACATCTGGATGTAGATGATGGTCATTATCTGAAGACATCTGGATGTAGATGATGGTCATTATCTGAAGACATCTGGATGTAGATGCTGGTCATTATCTGAAGACATCTGGATGTAGATGCTGGTCATTTTCTGAAGACATCTGGATGTAGATGCTGGTCATTTTCTGAAGACATCTGGATGTAGATGATGGTCATTATCTGAAGACATCTGGATGTAGATGCTGGTCATTTTCTGAAGACATCTGGATGTAGATGCTGGTCATTATCTGAAGACATCTGGATGTAGATGATGGTCATTATCTGAAGACATCTGGATGTAGATGCTGGTCATTTTCTGAAGACATCTGGATGTAGATGCTGGTCATTATCTGAAGACATCTGGATGTAGATGCTGGTCATTATCTGAAGACATCTGGATGTAGATGCTGGTCATTTTCTGAAGACATCTGGATGTAGATGCTGGTCATTATCTGAAGACATCTGGATGTAGATGATGGTCATTTTCTGAAGACATCTGGATGTAGATGATGGTCATTTTCTGAAGACATCTGGATGTAGATGATGGTCATTATCTGAAGACATCTGGATGTAGATGCTGGTCATTTTCTGAAGACATCTGGATGTAGATGCTGGTCATTTTCTGAAGACATCTGGATGTAGATGCTGGTCATTATCTGAAGACATCTGGATGTAGATGCTGGTCATTATCTGAAGACATCTGGATGTAGATGCTGGTCATTATCTGAAGACATCTGGATGTAGATGCTGGTCATTATCTGAAGACATCTGGATGTAGATGCTGGTCATTTTCTGAAGACATCTGGATGTAGATGCTGGTCATTTTCTGAAGACATCTGGATGTAGATGCTGGTCATTTTCTGAAGACATCTGGATGTAGATGCTGGTCATTTTCTGAAGACATCTGGATGTAGATGCTGGTCATTTTCTGAAGACATCTGGATGTAGATGCTGGTCATTATCTGAAGACATCTGGATGTAGATGCTGGTCATTATCTGAAGACATCTGGATGTAGATGCTGGTCATTTTCTGAAGACATCTGGATGTAGATGATGGTCATTTTCTGAAGACATCTGGATGTAGATGATGGTCATTTTCTGAAGACATCTGGATGTAGATGATGGTCATTTTCTGAAGACATCTGGATGTAGATGATGGTCATTTTCTGAAGACATCTGGATGTAGATGATGGTCATTATCTGAAGACATCTGGATGTAGATGCTGGTCATTATCTGAAGACATCTGGATGTAGATGCTGGTCATTATCTGAAGACATCTGGATGTAGATGCTGGTCATTTTCTGAAGACATCTGGATGTAGATGCTGGTCATTTTCTGAAGACATCTGGATGTAGATGCTGGTCATTTTCTGAAGACATCTGGATGTAGATGCTGGTCATTTTCTGAAGACATCTGGATGTAGATGCTGGTCATTATCTGAAGACATCTGGATGTAGATGCTGGTCATTATCTGAAGACATCTGGATGTAGATGCTGGTCATTATCTGAAGACATCTGGATGTAGATGCTGGTCATTATCTGAAGACATCTGGATGTAGATGATGGTCATTTTCTGAAGACATCTGGATGTAGATGATGGTCATTTTCTGAAGACATCTGGATGTAGATGATGGTCATTTTCTGAAGACATCTGGATGTAGATGATGGTCATTATCTGAAGACATCTGGATGTAGATGATGGTCATTATCTGAAGACATCTGGATGTAGATGCTGGTCATTATCTGAAGACATCTGGATGTAGATGCTGGTCATTATCTGAAGACATCTGGATGTAGATGCTGGTCATTTTCTGAAGACATCTGGATGTAGATGCTGGTCATTATCTGAAGACATCTGGATGTAGATGCTGGTCATTATCTGAAGACATCTGGATGTAGATGCTGGTCATTTTCTGAAGACATCTGGATGTAGATGCTGGTCATTTTCTGAAGACATCTGGATGTAGATGCTGGTCATTTTCTGAAGACATCTGGATGTAGATGCTGGTCATTATCTGAAGACATCTGGATGTAGATGCTGGTCATTATCTGAAGACATCTGGATGTAGATGCTGGTCATTATCTGAAGACATCTGGATGTAGATGCTGGTCATTATCTGAAGACATCTGGATGTAGATGCTGGTCATTATCTGAAGACATCTGGATGTAGATGATGGTCATTTTCTGAAGACATCTGGATGTAGATGATGGTCATTTTCTGAAGACATCTGGATGTAGATGATGGTCATTTTCTGAAGACATCTGGATGTAGATGATGGTCATTTTCTGAAGACATCTGGATGTAGATGATGGTCATTATCTGAAGACATCTGGATGTAGATGATGGTCATTATCTGAAGACATCTGGATGTAGATGATGGTCATTATCTGAAGACATCTGGATGTAGATGATGGTCATTATCTGAAGACATCTGGATGTAGATGATGGTCATTATCTGAAGACATCTGGATGTAGATGATGGTCATTATCTGAAGACATCTGGATGTAGATGCTGGTCATTATCTGAAGACATCTGGATGTAGATGCTGGTCATTATCTGAAGACATCTGGATGTAGATGATGGTCATTTTCTGAAGACATCTGGATGTAGATGATGGTCATTTTCTGAAGACATCTGGATGTAGATGATGGTCATTATCTGAAGACATCTGGATGTAGATGATGGTCATTTTCTGAAGACATCTGGATGTAGATGATGGTCATTTTCTGAAGACATCTGGATGTAGATGATGGTCATTATCTGAAGACATCTGGATGTAGATGATGGTCATTATCTGAAGACATCTGGATGTAGATGATGGTCATTATCTGAAGACATCTGGATGTAGATGATGGTCATTATCTGAAGACATCTGGATGTAGATGATGGTCATTATCTGAAGACATCTGTAGAAGTTCTTCTTGATCAGAAATATTTCTAATGTCACTCTGCTCCACGTTCTTCTTCTAGAGATAATGTATTCAACATCATCGGAGCGTTTGATGTGCCCAGATACATCTACAGTGTGGAGAGGAAGAAGTTTGTACCGTGAGTAATATTTTATAATAATAATAATACATTTTATTTATAGACGCCTTTCTAGGCACTCAAGGTTACCTTACATAACACAGACACAATTTAAATAAATAAATAAAATAAGTGCAAAGTGGGGTTAAATAAAACAGTGAACAATTACAGTCACAATGCATAATCTAATTTAAACAGATACGTTTAGAGTTTAGATTTGAAGTGTGGCTATGAGTGTGTGTTGCGGAGATCAGGTGGAAGTGAGTTTCAGAGCTGAGGAGCAGACCGGCTGAATGCTCTGCTCCCCATAGTAACAAGACAGGCGGGGGGAACAGTGAGATGGACCCAGGAGGAGGATCTGAGGGTACGGACAGGTACAATAATCTGAAGAAGGTTTGAAAGATATAAAGGAGTGAGGTTGTGAATAGCTTTAAAGGTAAGGAGGAGTATTTTGTAGTTGATACGATATGAAATAGGAAGCCAATGAAGCTGTTGTAGAACCGGTGTGATGTGATGGATTGAAGGAGGCTGTGATGATACGAGCTGCTGACTTTTGAACCAATTGTTTACCCCTTTAAATCGGCCGCTCCTTCCTATCCATGTATTTACATCCCCTCAGCTTGTTTTGTGTTGTTGCTAAGAGGAAAAAAGCTCTTCTTCTGGCCTTCTTTGTGCAGCATCAGCATGACGAGCCATCCGACCCCCAGTCTGTGTGGTCTGGCCAAAGATAAAGCTGAGCTTTTCAGGGAGCGCTACACAGTCTTACAGCAGGTCAGCAGCGTCCCAGTCCTGAAAATAATGCTGTTCGTTTTGCTGCTGTTTCTTGTCATGTCACCTAACTTTTATTTTATTTTAAGCGTACGCATCGCCATGAGCTGTTCACCCCGCCGGCCATCGGGTCCGCTGTGGAAGAAGGTCAAAACAAGTTTCAGGTACAGAGTCTAAATGACCTGGATTTCTGAAAATAATTTATGGTTTTAACTTGTGATTTATTGTTTGTTTTCCGCAGCTGAGGACGGTCGAAGCGTTGCTTGGCAGCACAGCTAAACTGGGAGAGGTGATTGTACTGGGAATGATCACACAACTAAAAGAGGTGAGTCGTACAAAAGCCTTGATTTTCTGACGTTTTTCTCCTTTAAGAAATGATGGAAAGATATTTGATATGATCAATAAATAGTGATTTTAAGGTGTTGAATTTTTTTAAAGGGTAAATTTTACCTGGAGGACTCGAGTGGAACAGTCCAGCTGGACATGTCCAAAGCAATATCCTTTGATCAATTTCAGTTTGCACACAGATTTAGTATTTTATTCGGCATCACGCCACTTTTTCCTTAGCTGCCATTTCACCAGTTTCATAATGGTTTGTACACAGAGTCCTGCTTTGTACTGGCGGAAGGTAAGATTCATTTTACAATCCTTTTACACTTGTAGTAGAGAAACAAAGCCTGAATATGAAAGAAAATGAGATCTTTATTGTTAGTCAAACATTTATTTGATCTTTAGATTCTTTCTTTATTTCTTTGGGTGGAAAAAAAACTCCAGACTGGGATCATCTTCACTGCAACACCTTACATCTGATAGAAGTCTCACCCTGCACAGTTTATTTTAGATTTGTGGTCTTATATTGCATAATTATAAATGTATTATTATAAGCATGTGAGCTTGAGATTCAATCTACTATCCACCAACATCTGGAGAAAATACTTTACGTCCAGATTGAGCCACAACAACTGGTAATATGTTTGGAGGACTTAAAGTGAGGATTTTAAACCTAAGAGCACTGTACCAACTGTCAAGCATGGTGGTGGCAGCATGGTGCTGAGGGGCTGTCTGGGGTACTGATGCATTGCACAAAGTGGGTGGAATAATGACAAAGGACAACTGGCTTCACATTCTTCAACATCGTCTCAGATCAGCAGCTAGATGGTTGAAACTTGGACCCAGTTCTGGTGTCCCAGCAGAACCATGATGCCAAGCTAATCCAAAGTGATTCTGGAAGGGATGAAACAGGCTAACATTACGTTTCTGGTGTGAGGTGGTGTGATGTGATGTGGAGTGAGGTGATGTGGTGTGGTGTGGCGTGGTGTGGTGTGGTGTGGTGTGTTGTGGTGTGATGTGATGTGATGTGATGTGATGTGATGTGGTGTGATGTGTTGTGATGTGGTGTGATGTGGTGTGGCGTGGTGTGAGGTGATGTGGTGTGATGTGGTGTGGTGTGAAGTGATGTGGTGTGGTGTGATGTGATGTGTTGTGGTGTGATGTGGTGTGATGTGATGTGTTGTGGTGTGGCGTGGTGTGAGGTGATGTGGTGTGATGTGGTGTGGTGTGGCGTGGTGTGAGGTGATGTGGTGTGGTGTGATGTGATGTGGTGTGGTGTGGCGTGGTGTGGTGTGGTGTGTTGTGGTGTGATGTGGTGTGGCGTGGTGTGAGGTGATGTGGTGTGATGTGGTGTGGTGTGAAGTGATGTGGTGTGGTGTGATGTGATGTGTTGTGGTGTGATGTGGTGTGGCGTGGTGTGAGGTGATGTGGTGTGATGTGGTGTGGTGTGAAGTGATGTGGTGTGGTGTGATGTGATGTGTTGTGGTGTGATGTGGTGTGATGTGATGTGGTGTGGTGTGGTGTGATGTGTTGTGATGTGGTGTGATGTGGTGTGGTGTGGCGTGGTGTGAGGTGATGTGGTGTGGTGTGATGTGATGTGGTGTGGTGTGGCGTGGTGTGGTGTGGTGTGGTGTGTTGTGGTGTGATGTGATGTGATGTGATGTGATGTGATGTGATGTGATGTGTTGTGGTGTGATGTGGTGTGGTGTGGTGTGGCGTGGTGTGAGGTGATGTGGTGTGATGTGGTGTGATGTGGTGTGATGTGGTGTGGTGTGGTGTGGTGTGAGGTGATGTGGTGTGGTGTGAGGTGATGTGATGTGTTGTGGTGTGGCGTGGTGTGAGGTGATGTGGTGTGGTGTGATGTGTTGTGATGTGGTGTGATGTGGTGTGGTGTGGCGTGGTGTGAGGTGATGTGGTGTGGTGTGATGTGATGTGGTGTGGCGTGGTGTGGTGTGGTGTGGTGTGTTGTGGTGTGATGTGATGTGATGTGATGTGATGTGATGTGATGTGTTGTGGTGTGATGTGGTGTGGTGTGGTGTGGCGTGGTGTGAGGTGATGTGGTGTGATGTGGTGTGATGTGGTGTGATGTGGTGTGGTGTGATGTGGTGTGAGGTGATGTGGCGTGGTGTGAGGTGATGTGGCGTGGTGTGAGGTGATGTGGTGTGGTGTGGTGTGATGTGGTGTGGTGTGTTGTGGTGTGATGTGATGTGATGTGATGTGATGTGATGTGTTGTGGTGTGATGTGGTGTGGTGTGGTGTGGCGTGGTGTGAGGTGATGTGGTGTGATGTGGTGTGATGTGGTGTGATGTGGTGTGGTGTGGTGTGGTGTGAGGTGATGTGGTGTGGTGTGAGGTGATGTGGTGTGGTGTGGTGTGGCGTGGTGTGGTGTGGTGTGGTGTGTTGTGGTGTGATGTGATGTGATGTGATGTGATGTGGTGTGATGTGATGTGTTGTGGTGTGATGTGGTGTGGTGTGGTGTGGCGTGGTGTGAGGTGATGTGGTGTGATGTGTTGTGATGTGGTGTGATGTGGTGTGGTGTGGCGTGGTGTGAGGTGATGTGGCGTGGTGTGAGGTGATGTGGTGTGATGTGGTGTGATGTGGTGTGGCGTGGTGTGAGGTGATGTGGTGTGATGTGGTGTGGTGTGGTGTGATGTGTTGTGGTGTGGTGTGATGTGGTGTGGTGTGATGTGTTGCGGTGTGGTGTGGTGTGTTGTGGTGTGATGTGATGTGATGTGGTGTGATGTGGTGTGGCGTGGCGTGGTGTGAGGTGATGTGGCGTGGTGTGAGGTGATGTGGCGTGGTGTGAGGTGATGTGGTGTGGCGTGGTGTGATGTGGTGTGTTGTGATGTGATGTGATGTGGTGTGGTGTGTTGTGGTGTGATGTGATGTGATGTGATGTGGTGTGATGTGTTGTGATGTGGTGTGATGTGGTGTGGCGTGGTGTGAGGTGATGTGGCGTGGTGTGAGGTGATGTGGCGTGGTGTGAGGTGATGTGGTGTGGTGTGGTGTGGTGTGATGTGATGTGATGTGGTGTGGTGTGTTGTGGTGTGATGTGGTGTGGTGTGGTGTGATGTGGCGTGGTGTGATGTGGTGTGGTGTGATGTGATGTGATGTGGTGTGATGTGTTGTGGTGTGGTGTGGTGTGATGTGGTGTGGTGTGGTGTGATGTGGTGTGTTGTGATGTGGTGTGGTGTGGTGTGATGTGGTGTGATGTGATGTGGTGTGATGTGATGTGATGTGATGTGGTGTGATGTGTTGTGGTGTGGTGTGGTGTGGTGTGATGTGTGGTGTGGTGTGATGTGGTGTGTTGTGATGTGGTGTGGTGTGATGTGGTGTGATGTGTTGTGGTGTGATGTGTGGTGTGGTGTGATGTGGTGTGGTGTGGTGTGATGTGGTGTGGTGTGGTGTGATGTGGTGTGGTGTGGTGTGGTGTGATGTGGTGTGATGTGTTGTGGTGTGGTGTGGTGTGGTGTGATGTGTGGTGTGGTGTGATGTGGTGTGTTGTGATGTGGTGTGATGTGGTGTGGTGTGGTGTGATGTGTGGTGTGGTGTGATGTGGTGTGTTGTGATGTGGTGTGGTGTGATGTGGTGTGGTGTGGTGTGATGTGGTGTGATGTGTTGTGGTGTTGTGTGGTGTGGTGTGATGTGTGGTGTGATGTGGTGTGTTGTGATGTGGTGTGGTGTGGTGTGATGTGTTGTGGTGTGATGTGTGGTGTGGTGTGGTGTGGTGTGGTGTGATGTGGTGTGGTGTGGTGTGATGTGATGTGGTGTGATGTGTTGTGGTGTGGTGTGGTGTGGTGTGATGTGTGGTGTGGTGTGATGTGGTGTGTTGTGATGTGGTGTGGTGTGATGTGGTGTGATGTGATGTGGTGTGATGTGTTGTGGTGTGGTGTGGTGTGGTGTGGTGTGATGTGGTGTGTTGTGATGTGATGTGGTGTGATGTGGTGTGTTGTGATGTGGTGTGGTGTGGTGTGATGTGGTGTGATGTGGTGTGTTGTGATTTGGTGTGGTGTGATGTGGTGTGGTGTGATGTGGTGTGATGTGGTGTGGTGTGATGTGGTGTGATGTGGTGTGGTGTGGTGTGGTGTGGTGTGGTGTGGTGTGATGTGGTGTGATGTGGTGTGGTGTGGTGTGGTGTGGTGTGTTGTGATGTGGTGTGGTGTGATGTGTTGTGATGTGGTGTGGTGTGGTGTGGTGTGATGTGGTGTGATGTGGTGTGGTGTGATGTATTGTGTGATGTGGTGTGATGTGGTTTGATGTGGTGTGATGTGGTGTGGTGTGGCGTGGTGTGAGGTGATGTGGCGTGGTGTGAGGTGATGTGGTGTGATGTGGTGTGGCGTGGTGTGAGGTGATGTGGCGTGGTGTGAGGTGATGTGGTGTGATGTGGTGTGGTGTGGTGTGATGTGTTGTGGTGTGGTGTGATGTGGTGTGGTGTGATGTGTTGCGGTGTGGTGTGGTGTGTTGTGGTGTGATGTGATGTGATGTGGTGTGATGTGGTGTGGCGTGGCGTGGTGTGAGGTGATGTGGCGTGGTGTGAGGTGATGTGGTGTGGTGTGGCGTGGTGTGATGTGGTGTGTTGTGATGTGATGTGATGTGGTGTGGTGTGGTGTGTTGTGGTGTGATGTGATGTGATGTGGTGTGATGTGTTGTGATGTGGTGTGATGTGGTGTGAGGTGATGTGGCGTGGTGTGAGGTGATGTGGCGTGGTGTGAGGTGATGTGGTGTGGTGTGGTGTGGTGTGGTGTGATGTGATGTGATGTGGTGTGGTGTGTTGTGGTGTGATGTGGTGTGGTGTGGTGTGGTGTGATGTGGCGTGGTGTGATGTGGTGTGGTGTGATGTGATGTGATGTGGTGTGATGTGTTGTGGTGTGGTGTGGTGTGGTGTGATGTGGTGTGGTGTGGTGTGGTGTGTTGTGATGTGGTGTGGTGTGGTGTGGTGTGATGTGGTGTGATGTGATGTGATGTGGTGTGGTGTGGTGTGGTGTGATGTGTGGTGTGGTGTGATGTGGTGTGTTGTGATGTGGTGTGGTGTGATGTGGTGTGATGTGTTGTGGTGTGATGTGTGGTGTGGTGTGATGTGGTGTGGTGTGGTGTGTTGTGATGTGGTGTGGTGTGATGTGGTGTGGTGTGGTGTGATGTGGTGTGATGTGTTGTGGTGTTGTGTGGTGTGGTGTGATGTGTGGTGTGATGTGGTGTGTTGTGATGTGGTGTGGTGTGGTGTGATGTGTTGTGGTGTGATGTGTGGTGTGGTGTGGTGTGGTGTGGTGTGATGTGGTGTGGTGTGGTGTGATGTGATGTGGTGTGATGTGTTGTGGTGTGGTGTGGTGTGGTGTGATGTGTGGTGTGGTGTGATGTGGTGTGTTGTGATGTGGTGTGGTGTGATGTGGTGTGATGTGATGTGGTGTGATGTGTTGTGGTGTGGTGTGGTGTGGTGTGGTGTGATGTGGTGTGTTGTGATGTGATGTGGTGTGATGTGGTGTGTTGTGATGTGGTGTGGTGTGGTGTGATGTGGTGTGATGTGGTGTGTTGTGATTTGGTGTGGTGTGATGTGGTGTGGTGTGATGTGGTGTGATGTGGTGTGGTGTGATGTGGTGTGATGTGGTGTGGTGTGGTGTGGTGTGGTGTGGTGTGGTGTGATGTGGTGTGATGTGGTGTGGTGTGGTGTGGTGTGGTGTGTTGTGATGTGGTGTGGTGTGATGTGTTGTGATGTGGTGTGGTGTGGTGTGGTGTGATGTGGTGTGATGTGGTGTGGTGTGATGTATTGTGTGATGTGGTGTGATGTGGTTTGATGTGGTGTGATGTGGTGTGGTGTGGCGTGGTGTGAGGTGATGTGGCGTGGTGTGAGGTGATGTGGTGTGATGTGGTGTGGCGTGGTGTGAGGTGATGTGGCGTGGTGTGAGGTGATGTGGTGTGATGTGGTGTGGTGTGGTGTGATGTGTTGTGGTGTGGTGTGATGTGGTGTGGTGTGATGTGTTGCGGTGTGGTGTGGTGTGTTGTGGTGTGATGTGATGTGATGTGGTGTGATGTGGTGTGGCGTGGCGTGGTGTGAGGTGATGTGGCGTGGTGTGAGGTGATGTGGTGTGGTGTGGCGTGGTGTGATGTGGTGTGTTGTGATGTGATGTGATGTGGTGTGGTGTGGTGTGTTGTGGTGTGATGTGATGTGATGTGGTGTGATGTGTTGTGATGTGGTGTGATGTGGTGTGAGGTGATGTGGCGTGGTGTGAGGTGATGTGGCGTGGTGTGAGGTGATGTGGTGTGGTGTGGTGTGGTGTGGTGTGATGTGATGTGATGTGGTGTGGTGTGTTGTGGTGTGATGTGGTGTGGTGTGGTGTGGTGTGATGTGGCGTGGTGTGATGTGGTGTGGTGTGATGTGATGTGATGTGGTGTGATGTGTTGTGGTGTGGTGTGGTGTGGTGTGATGTGGTGTGGTGTGGTGTGGTGTGTTGTGATGTGGTGTGGTGTGGTGTGGTGTGATGTGGTGTGATGTGATGTGATGTGATGTGGTGTGATTTGTTGTGGTGTGGTGTGGTGTGATGTGTGGTGTGGTGTGATGTGGTGTGTTGTGATGTGGTGTGGTGTGATGTGGTGTGATGTGTTGTGGTGTGATGTGTGGTGTGGTGTGATGTGATGTGATGTGTTGTGATGTGGTGTGGTGTGGTGTGATGTGGTGTGGTGTGGTGTGATGTGATGTGTTGTGTTGTGGTGTGGTGTGGTGTGATGTGTGGTGTGGTGTGGTGTGATGTGGTGTGTTGTGATGTGGTGTGGTGTGATGTGATGTGGTGTGGTGTGGTGTGGTGTGATGTGTGGTGTGGTGTGATGTGGTGTGTTGTGATGTGGTGTGGTGTGATGTGGTGTGGTGTGGTGTGATGTGTTGTGGTGTGGTGTGGTGTGATGTGTGGTGTGATGTGGTGTGTTGTGATGTGGTGTGGTGTGATGTGGTGTGATGTGTGGTGTGGTGTGATGTGGTGTGTTGTGATGTGATGTGATGTGATGTGATGTGGTGTGGTGTGGTGTGGTGTGATGTGTGGTGTGGTGTGGTGTGGTGTGATGTGATGTGTTGTGTTGTGGTGTGGTGTGGTGTGATGTGTGGTGTGGTGTGGTGTGATGTGGTGTGTTGTGATGTGGTGTGGTGTGATGTGATGTGGTGTGGTGTGGTGTGGTGTGGTGTGATGTGTGGTGTGGTGTGATGTGGTGTGTTGTGATGTGGTGTGGTGTGATGTGGTGTGGTGTGGTGTGATGTGTTGTGGTGTGGTGTGGTGTGATGTGTGGTGTGATGTGGTGTGTTGTGATGTGGTGTGGTGTGATGTGGTGTGATGTGTGGTGTGGTGTGATGTGGTGTGTTGTGATGTGATGTGATGTGATGTGTTGTGGTGTGGTGTGGTGTGGTGTGATGTGTGGTGTGGTGTGATGTGGTGTGGTGTGGTGTGGTGTGGTGTGATGTGGTGTGGTGTGATGTGATGTGATGTGGTGTGATGTGGTGTGATGTGTGGTGTGGTGTGATGTGGTGTGTTGTGATGTGATGTGATGTGATGTGATGTGGTGTGATGTGTTGTGGTGTGGTGTGGTGTGGTGTGATGTGTGGTGTGGTGTGGTGTGATGTGGTGTGGTGTGTTGTGGTGTGGTGTGGTGTGGTGTGATGTGTGGTGTGGTGTGATGTGGTGTGTTGTGGTGTGGTGTGATGTGGTGTGATGTGATGTGGTTTGATGTGATGTGGTGTGGTGTGATGTGGTGTGTTGTGATGTGGTGTGATGTGATGTGGTGTGATGTGGTGTGTTGTGATGTGGTGTGATGTGGTGTGGTGTGATGTGGTGTGGTGTGGTGTGATGTGGTGTGTTGTGATTTGGTGTGGTGTGATGTGGTGTGGTGTGATGTGGTGTGATGTGGTGTGGTGTGGTGTGGTGTGGTGTGGTGTGGTGTGATGTGGTGTGGTGTGATGTGGTGTGGTGTGATGTGGTGTGTTGTGATGTGGTGTGGTGTGATGTGTTGTGATGTGGTGTGGTGTGGTGTGGTGTGATGTGGTGTGATGTGGTGTGGTGTGATGTATTGTGTGATGTGGTGTGATGTGGTTTGATGTGGTGTGATGTGGTGTGATGTGATGTGGTGTGATGTGGTGTGATGTGGTGTGGTGTGGTGTGTTGTGGTGTGATGTGATGTGATGTGATGTGGTGTGATGTGGTGTGATGTGGTGTGATGTGGTGTGGCGTGGTGTGAGGTGATGTGGCGTGATGTGAGGTGAGGTGATGTGGTGTGGTGTGGTGTGAGGTGATGTGGCGTGGTGTGGTGTGAGGTGATGTGGTGTGATGTGTTGTGATATGATGTGATGTGGTGTGATGTGTTGTGGTGTGGTGTGATGTGTTGTGGTGTGATGTGGTGTGGTGTGGTGTGTTGTGGTGTGATGTGATGTGATGTGGCGTGGTGTGAGGTGATGTGGCGTGGTGTGAGGTGATGTGGTGTGGTGTGAGGTGATGTGGTGTGGCGTGGCGTGGTGTGATGTGGTGTGATGTGATGTGGTGTGGTGTGTTGTGGTGTGATGTGATGTGATGTGATGTGGTGTGATGTGTTGTGATGTGGTGTGATGTGGTGTGGCGTGGTGTGAGGTGATGTGGCGTGGTGTGAGGTGATGTGGTGTGGTGTGGTGTGGTGTGGTGTGATGTGGTGTGGTGTGATGTGGTGTGATGTGGTGTGGTGTGATGTGATGTGGTGTGATGTGGTGTGATGTGGTGTGGTGTGATGTGGTGTGGTGTGATGTGTTGTGGTGTGATGTGGTGTGATGTGGTGTGATGTGGTGTGATGTGGTGTGGTGTGATGTGGTGTGGTGTGGTGTGGTGTGGTGTGATGTGGTGTGATGTGGTGTGGTGTGATGTGGTGTGGTGTGATGTGGTGTGATGTGGTGTGATGTGATGTGGTGTGATGTGGTGTGATGTGGTGTGATGTGGTGTGGCGTGGTGTGAGGTGATGTGGCGTGATGTGAGGTGAGGTGATGTGGTGTGGTGTGGTGTGAGGTGATGTGGCGTGGTGTGGTGTGAGGTGATGTGGTGTGATGTGTTGTGATGTGGTGTGATGTGGTGTGATGTGTTGTGGTGTGGTGTGATGTGTTGTGGTGTGATGTGGTGTGGTGTGGTGTGTTGTGGTGTGATGTGATGTGATGTGGCGTGGTGTGAGGTGATGTGGCGTGGTGTGAGGTGATGTGGTGTGGTGTGAGGTGATGTGGTGTGGCGTGGCGTGGTGTGATGTGGTGTGATGTGATGTGGTGTGGTGTGTTGTGGTGTGATGTGATGTGATGTGATGTGGTGTGATGTGTTGTGATGTGGTGTGATGTGGTGTGGCGTGGTGTGAGGTGATGTGGCGTGGTGTGAGGTGATGTGGCGTGGTGTGAGGTGATGTGGTGTGGTGTGGTGTGGCGTGGTGTGATGTGGTGTGGTGTGTTGTGATGTGATGTGATGTGGTGTGGTGTGTTGTGGTGTGATGTGGTGTGGTGTGGTGTGATGTGGCGTGGTGTGATGTGGTGTGATGTGATGTGGTGTGATGTGTTGTGGTGTGGTGTGGTGTGGTGTGATGTGGTGTGGTGTGGTGTGATGTGGTGTGTTGTGATGTGGTGTGGTGTGATGTGGTGTGGTGTGATGTGGTGTGGTGTGTTGTGATGTGGTGTGATGTGATGTGGTGTGATGTGGTGTGTTGTGATGTGGTGTGATGTGATGTGATGTGGTGTGGTGTGATGTGGTGTGATGTGGTGTGGTGTGATGTGGTGTGGAGTGGTGTGATGTGGTGTGATGTGGTGTGGTGTGATGTGGTGTGATGTGGTGTGGTGTGATGTGTTGTGGTGTGGTGTGGTGTGGTGTGATGTGGTGTGGTGTGATGTGATGTGGTGTGATGTGGTGTGGTGTGATGTGGTGTGGTGTGATGTGGTGTGATGTGGTGTGATGTGGTGTGATGTGGTGTGGTGTGATGTGGTGTGGTGTGGTGTGGTGTGGTGTGATGTGGTGTGGTGTGATGTGGTGTGATGTGGTGTGGTGTGATGTGATGTGGTGTGATGTGGTGTGATGTGGTGTGGTGTGATGTGGTGTGGTGTGATGTGTTGTGGTGTGATGTGGTGTGATGTGGTGTGATGTGGTGTGATGTGGTGTGGTGTGATGTGGTGTGGTGTGGTGTGGTGTGGTGTGATGTGGTGTGATGTGGTGTGGTGTGATGTGGTGTGGTGTGATGTGGTGTGATGTGGTGTGATGTGGTGTGATGTGGTGTGGTGTGATGTGGTGTGGTGTGGTGTGGTGTGGTGTGATGTGGTGTGGTGTGATGTGGTGTGATGTGGTGTGGTGTGATGTGATGTGGTGTGATGTGGTGTGATGTGGTGTGGTGTGATGTGGTGTGGTGTGATGTGATGTGGTGTGATGTGATGTGGTGTGGTGTGATGTGGTGTGATGTGGTGTGGTGTGATGTGGTGTGGTGTGATGTGTTGTGGTGTGATGTGGTGTGATGTGGTGTGATGTGGTGTGATGTGGTGTGGTGTGATGTGGTGTGGTGTGGTGTGGTGTGGTGTGATGTGGTGTGGTGTGATGTGGTGTGATGTGGTGTGGTGTGATGTGATGTGGTGTGATGTGTTGTGGTGTGATGTGGTGTGATGTGATGTGGTGTGATGTGGTGTGATGTGATGTGGTGTGATGTGGTGTGGTGTGGTGTGATGTGGTGTGATGTGGTGTGATGTGTTGTGGTGTGATGTGGTGTGGTGTGATGTGGTGTGATGTGTTGTGGTGTGTTGTGGTGTGATGTGGTGTGATGTGGTGTGATGTGTTGTGGTGTGTTGTGGTGTGGTGTGTTGTGGTGTGTTGTGGTGTGATGTGGTGTGATGTGATGTGGTGTGATGTGGTGTGATGTGTTGTGGTGTGATGTGGTGTGATGTGGTGTGATGTGTTGTGGTGTGTTGTGGTGTGGTGTGTTGTGGTGTGTTGTGGTGTGATGTGGTGTGATGTGGTGTGATGTGATGTGGTGTGATGTGGTGTGATGTGATGTGGTGTGATGTGGTGTGGTGTGGTGTGATGTGGTGTGATGTGTTGTGGTGTGATGTGGTGTGATGTGATGTGGTGTGATGTGGTGTGATGTGTTGTGGTGTGTTGTGGTGTGATGTGGTGTGATGTGGTGTGATGTGTTGTGGTGTGTTGTGGTGTGGTGTGTTGTGGTGTGTTGTGGTGTGATGTGGTGTGATGTGTTGTGGTGTGGTGTGTTGTGGTGTGTTGTGGTGTGTTGTGGTGTTATGTGGCGTGGTGTGATGTGGTGTGATGTGTTGTGGTGTGATGTGGTGTGATGTGGTGTGGTGTGATGTGGTGTGGTGTGATGTGGTGTGATGTGGTGTGATGTGATGTGGTGTGGTGTGGTGTGTTGTGGTGTGATGTGGTGTGATGTGGTGTGATGTGGTGTGGTGTGATGTGGTGTGGTGTGATGTGGTGTGGTGTGATGTGGTGTGATGTGTTGTGGTGTGATGTGGTGTGGTGTGGTGTGATGTGGTGTGATGTGGTGTGATGTGATGTGGTGTGATGTGGTGTGGTGTGATGTGGTGTGATGTGGTGTGATGTGGTGTGATGTGGTGTGATGTGATGTGGTGTGATGTGGTGTGGTGTGGTGTGGTGTGATGTGGTGTGATGTGGTGTGATGTGATGTGGTGTGATGTGGTGTGATGTAGTGTGGTGTGGTGTGATGTGATGTGATGTGATGTGGTGTGGTGTGATGTGGTGTGATGTGATGTGGTGTGATGTGGTGTGATGTGATGTGGTGTGATGTGGTGTGATGTGGTGTGATGTGTTGTGGTGTGATGTGGTGTGATGTGTTGTGGTGTGATGTGATGTGGTGTGATGTGGTGTGATGTGATGTGGTGTGATGTGATGTGATGTGGTGTGGTGTGATGTGGTGTGGTGTGATGTGATGTGATGTGGTGTGATGTGTTGTGGTGTGATGTGGTGTGATGTGATGTGATGTGATGTGGTGTGATGTGGTGTGGTGTGATGTGGTGTGGTGTGATGTGATGTGATGTGGTGTGATGTGTTGTGGTGTGATGTGGTGTGATGTGGTGTGATGTGATGTGATGTGGTGTGGTGTGATGTGGTGTGATGTGATGTGGTGTGATGTGGTGTGATGTGGTGTGGTGTGGTGTGATGTGATGTGATGTGATGTGGTGTGGTGTGATGTGGTGTGATGTGATGTGGTGTGATGTGGTGTGATGTGGTGTGGTGTGATGTGGTGTGATGTGGTGTGATGTGGTGTGGTGTGATGTGGTGTGATGTGGTGCGATGTGTTGTGGTGTGATGTGGTGTGGTGTGATGTGATGTGGTGTGATGTGGTGTGGTGTGATGTGATGTGGTGTGATGTGGTGTGATGTGGTGCGATGTGTTGTGGTGTGATGTGGTGTGGTGTGATGTGATGTGGTGTGATGTGTTGTGGTGTGATGTGGTGTGGTGTGATGTGATGTGGTGTGATGTGATGTGGTGTGATGTGGTGTGGTGTGATGTGATGTGGTGTGATGTGGTGTGATGTGGTGTGGTGTGGTGTGATGTGGTGTGATGTGGTGCGATGTGTTGTGGTGTGATGTGATGTGGTGTGATGTGGTGTGATGTGATGTGGTGTGATGTGGTGTGATGTGGTGTGATGTGGTGTGGTGTGGTGTGATGTGGTGTGATGTGGTGTGATGTGGTGCGATGTGTTGTGGTGTGATGTGATGTGGTGTGATGTGGTGTGATGTGATGTGGTGTGATGTGGTGTGATGTGGTGTGATGTGGTGTGGTGTGGTGTGATGTGATGTGTTGTGGTGTGTTGTGTTGTGGTGTGTTGTGGTGTGATGTGGTGTGATGTGATGTGGTGTGATGTGGTGTGATGTGGTGTGATGTGTTGTGGTGTGTTGTGATGTGATGTGATGTGGTGTGATGTGGTGTGATGTGGTGTGATGTGATGTGGTGTGATGTGGTGTGGTGTGATGTGGTGTGATGTGTTGTGGTGTGTTGTGGTGTGGTGTGTTGTGGTGTGTTGTGGTGTGTTGTGGTGTGATGTGGTGTGGTGTGATGTGGTGTGATGTGATGTGGTGTGATGTGTTGTGGTGTGTTGTGTTGTGGTGTGTTGTGGTGTGATGTGGTGTGATGTGTTGTGGTGTGTTGTGTTGTGGTGTGTTGTGGTGTGATGTGGTGTGATGTGGCGTGGTGTGATGTGGTGTGGTGTGGTGTGATGTGGCGTGTTGTGGTGTGGTGTGTTGTGGTGTGGTGTGGTGTGTTATGGTGTGTTGTGGCGTGTTGTGGTGTGGTGTGGTGTGTGTATCCATAGTACTGTGGACTGTTTGGTACGCTCCCTCTGATTGGACGGTTTCTATGTGGGAAATACGGTGGATTCTCTATAATTCATAGCAGCTACAAACTGAACTGAATGTTGGTTCTTCAGCAAAGTATTCGTTTCCAGAGAGCATTTATTGAATTATTCAGAATAAATTCAAGGCGGAAAAAGTTTTTCAGTGAAGCATCATGGTCTCATTTTTTACATGACAAATACCTGCCTTTTTAACAGGGGGGTCCAGACTTTTGAGAGTATGTGTATGTACTTTGTTGGATCTTGTTAGAATTACATAAAATCCTTAATGAATCCCAGCTTGTGTTCCCAGGTTTGGTTTGAAGGAAAACTCATAATTTATATAAATCAACGTCAAACAGGAAATCCGAGCTGTTGATGGGTGGATGTTAAGTTCTAACTGGAGCAGAAAGTTCTGGAGAGGTTTCTTTGTGACTTTGATCTAAGGCCTTATGGAGTTTTACACAGTTGGACCAAATCATCCCAATATTTCTGGTTCTGTTTGTTCTTCCTCGCTGCACAAAGTACTCTTTTAACTCCCTTCTGGGGACAGATTACATCCTTCTCTTCTGAGAGTTGTCCCCCACTCCTTCCTATTGATGAAGTGGATCTGAATCCTGGTCCACTGGGTCCACTGTTCTTCATGTTTTGGACGTCTCTGCTACAGCAAACCTCATTCAGATGATTGCGTTACCTCCTCAGCATGCCGTTAAGAGCTGCAAAGGTCTGTTAATCAGCCAGTCACTTAGGTCAGGTGTTAGCAGCAGGGAAACGCCTAAAACCTGCAGGACAACAGGCCCTGAGGACCAGGGTGGAAAACCACTGACTTGGAGAAGATCGGTTGATGGTCAAAAGCTGTTCTGATGAGTGTTACTCATTGGAGACAGAGAATTTCATGCTGCACTATGAATATATTTCATGTTTACGTTCATGAAAGGAAGGAAAATGGTGGAGAACGAGCAGAATTGTCAGATTTATGCACTTCTGTGCAGTGTTGAAGAAAGGTCTTGTCTCTGTTTTGCAGGTTGGTACGAGGACTCTGTGTTCCATGTCAACGGCTTTGGATTCCCACCAACAGAACCTTCGTCGGCTACAAGGTCAGTCTAGCTGGATCTTTGAAGCATCGTCTCATCTTCCTCCCAGTTTATTTCAGCCTGTATAAAAAGAAGCATCATTTTTAGGGAATCCAGGTTTAAAATGACATTATATGAAGGCTGTTGCTAATAAGATACTTCCTAACTGTTTTCACTTTAAAACCACAAACCTCAATGTTTTCAGTTGGAATTTATGTAATAGACAAACGCCAAGTATTCAGCCCCATTTACTCTGATACCACTAAAAATGCAGTGCAACCAGCTGCCTCTAGAAATAACCTGTTTGGTCGATGGAGTCCAGCTGTGTGTGGAGTCTTGGTTCATTTGGTGCTTTTGTGCGAGAGGATAGACCAACTGTAAGCCTACCAACGCATGGAGGTCCACCTGTGCTGTCAGCTCAGGCATTGAGAGCATTTATCAGAGAAAATCCAAGATACCTACTGTAACTCTATAGAAGCTGCAGAGATCCACAGCTCGGGTGGGTGACAGGACGTCTAATAATTGTGCGCTTTCTAAATGTGGCTTTTATGAAAGAGTGGCAAGAAGAAAGACCTGTGCAAAGTGTGATGTGCAGCAGGAAACGTTCCACATCAGCATGAACATACCGTCCACACGGTGAAACATGGCAGTGGCAGCATCATGCTGTGGGAATGCTTATTTTAGTTTTTTAAAACCCTGTTTCCTTTTCCATCCACTTCACAATTCTTCCCTTCCTCGTGTTTGACATAAAATCTCAATAAAATACATTAGTTTGGGCTAAGAACATGTTGACAGGGTGTATGATTCTTTATGAGATAACTGGTTCTGTAAAAGACGGACATAATTTGGCAAATAGGAGCAACAATCCCGAACAACAGATTATAGACTGGCTGCAGGTTTTTCCTCTAATGTCCTCGTGTTTCCTATAAATCCAGGGCATACTACGGCAACATAAACTTCTTTGGAGGTCCATCCACCACCTCAGTAAAGGCCTCCTCCAGGCTGAAGCAGCTGGAGGAGGAGAATGAAGATGCCATGTTTGTGATCGTCTCCGACGTCTGGCTGGATAGCGTCGAGGTGATAGAGAAGCTCAACATCATGTTCTCAGGTCTGATTCTGCAGCTTTTTACAGGTCAGAAGACATCCTCTATGGGATGTTAGCCACATTATCATCTTATTCTTTCTCTAACAGGATATGCGGCTCTGCCTCCCACCTGCTTCATCTTTTGTGGAAACTTTTCTTCTGCTCCTTATGGGAAAAGTCAGATGAAATCCCTCAGTGGTAAGGCTCTGTAGTGCACCTCATTGGTGATCTTTGTGTCATCTCCGTACGTTCCTGCAGAATCCCAGCAGGATTCAGCTAACGTTCATTTAAACAATGTGCCAATATGAAAAGCCTTCATTAAGTTTAACATCTTTTGTGTTTGACTGATTTTCGGTAAAGATGAACATGCAGCTTTGTAACTTACAGTTTGTTTTTCTAGAGTCACTGAAGACCCTTGCTGATGTTATATGTGCATATCCCAGCATTCACAGCAGGTATGATCTTCCAGAGTTCACAGATCGGTCTGCTCTGAGCTGGACTGGATCTATCAGGGTCTGTTAAACATAAATATGTGTTTGTTCTGAACCTGTAGTAGTCGCTTTGTGTTTGTTCCTGGTCCTGAAGATCCTGGTCCGGGCACCATCCTGCCCAGGTAGGCCTTTCAAAGCCATCGGATTACCTCTGTTCCTCTGAGCTTTATGTATCTAAAGAGAAGCATGTCTTCCTCAGGCCTCCGCTGGCAGATCACATCACAGAGGACTTCCGGCAGAGGGTGCCTTGCTCTGTGTTTACCACCAACCCATGCAGGTGATAAAATATGAGATTTCTGGCATGGCTAGCATGCCTAAGAGTTTTTGGTTGTTATTTTGGATGAAATGACTGTAAAACTGTCAAATACTGTGATCCTGTCAGGATTCAATACTGCAGCCAAGAGATCATCATCATGAGAGAAGATCTGGTCAACAAGATGTGCAGAAACTGCGTCCGGCTGCCCAACAACAACCTTGACATTCCAAATCATGTGAGTTTTATTTTGGTCTCTGGTTACTCCGGAGGAGCTGCAGAAACAAAAATATAACGTTTTGGCCAATGCTGAAAAAAACATTAATGCTGCACATCATACGATCAACACGGTGGTGGCTGCATCATGCTGCAGTGGAAGACTTGAAAACTGATTTTCCCAGAAGCTCTCCAATCTGAGCTTCAGCTGTTTTACAGAGATGGTTAAAAAATTCAGTGTCTAGATGTGAAAAGCTGGTAGAGACTAACATGTACCGAGTCAGGGAGGCTGAATGCAAACATACGCCACACTTTCCAGGTTTTATTTGTGAAAAATATTGAGAACCACTTCCCCTTCACTAATAAGTTCCACATGTCGTCTCCTTTCCTAATAAAACATCCTAATAAAACAAAACCAAAGAGCAAAGTGTACCGGAGTCAAATTCCTTGTTTGTATGCACGAACTTGGCAATAAAGCTGATTCTGATTCTGATTCTGCTCTGTGTCTTCCTCTTCCTCTCCAGTTCGTGAAGACCATCCTGTCCCAGGGTCATTTGACCCCTCTTCCTCTGTACGTCAGTCCTGTTTTCTGGGCCTATGACTACTCCCTGAGGGTCTACCCCGTGCCTGACGTCATTGTCTTTGCAGACAAGTACGACCCGTTCACCATCAGCAGCACTGACTGCCTGTGTGTCAACCCGGTATGCAACGAAACAGAAAACTGTCCTTTAACAGAATCTTGCATCTTCTCTTTGGAAGATGTGTCATAATTTGACCTTTGTGTGGCCTTTTTGGTCATGTGTGTCATTGTTTCTTTAGGGCTCGTTTCCTAGAAGTGGCTTCACATTTAAGGTGTACTACCCGTCCAACAGAACTGTTGAGGACAGGTGAGACACATTGTTGTAGTTTTACATTTCATCTCTGGACACTTCCCATTACTAACAGTCTTTTCATGCTCAAGTAACATGTTTGATTTTGTCTTCACAGCAAACTTCAAGGGCTTTAAAGAAAATATTGGACCTGCCTGTTCTGTATATCCCCTGTGTATAATAATGCATGTTGAATGTCACTAGTAATTAAATACCTGTTTTTATGCGTTTAGTGTGTCCTAAATAAAGGTTTTATTCTTTGTATTTAACATTATTGTAACGTTCATTTGTATTAATGTGAGTTTGGCTTAAACCGCTTTGGAAGAGGGGAATGTTTACAGCAGAGGGTTTTAGGGAGAAATGGTCAGAATATTAGCATTTAAATTTGACTACATGTTGTCTAATCAATACTTGAATGCAAATGTTTTTCTAACCAAAATGTTTGTCATTTTGCAAAATCAGGTTTTCAGGGTAAAAATGTGTTTATTGTCTTTATTCTGAGCTGGTTGTTGTGATCAAAGTGTTTGTTATGATTAGTTATGATTTTTACTATTATACCATCCATAGATGTCCGGGAATATGCAGGAGTGAACTGGATTTTCTCCCACTGGAGGAAGAATGGAGTAATGTACCATTCCCCATCACCTATTTGTTGTTGCACACTGCTGGTCAGCTGGCTTAAAGAAAGCTTATATCTTTCCTTCATTATCAATTATATTTCTTGTTGTGAAAAAACATGGACATTCATGGTGTGGAAGCTAAAGGAGCACCACCTATTACTCCTATGAAGGTAACACTGTTTAAACTAGTTTATAATCTATGAGTAAGACACATTTATTTCATCGTTCAAATTACTGAAAAGTCAGGCCCAGGTCATTGGAAGGGGAAAAACGAAACCTGGCAGGAACTTCACACCAAAATGTACTCATACTCATCGCCTTCCACTTTATCCGGGACCAGGTCGCGGGGGCAGCAGACTCGGCAGACGTCCCTCTCCCCAGACACCTCCTCCAGCTCCTCCATGGGGAGCCCAAGGCGTTCCCAGGCCAGGCGAGAGACATAGTCCCTCCAGCGTGTCCTGGGACGGGATTTCAGTCGCTTGTATCCGGGATCTTGTTCTTTCGGTCATGACCCAAAGTTCATGGCCATAGGTGAGGGTAGGAACGTAGACCGAAGTTATGAACAGGACCGGTGACAAAGGGCAGCCCTGCCGGATTATTCATTTAATAATTAAAATTATTAAACAGCTGAGTAAAAGGTTATTGTCTCTGTTGTTTCGTCCTTTTTTTTATAGTCAGCTTACATTGAGGTGGAGCTTCCAGCGGAGAAAATGTCACAAGAGCTGATCCAACCAGATGCAGACTTAGGACATGCGGCATAAGTCTGTGTGCTTTTTAGAGAGTCTTGGATGGAACATTTAGGTTATCCTTACAAAAACATTTCAGAATAGTTTGCTGGAATTTTGGGCCATTTCTCCTGACAGAACTAGTGTAGCTCAGCGCAAACTGAGGTAGATCCTCTTGGAAACACATTTTCGGTTCTGAACACAAATGTTCTCTGGGATTGAGATCAGGACTTTGTGATGACAACGCTAAAACATTGTCTTTAATGTTCTTAGGCCAATTGGTCACTAATCTGGTGATGTGTTAAGGGACATTGTCCAATTGGAAGAACCATTTGTGTCTGCTTTAACTTCCGCGCTGATGTCTAGAGATGTTCCTTCACATTTAATGGTATTATTTTATGATCTAAAATGTACTTTCCTTATGATTCCATAAAGTTATGTATCAGTCTTTCCTCCAGTAAAGCAGTCCCACAACATGATACTGCCACCACTGTACTTAAAGCCTGAGGTGGTGTTCTCCTGCCATGACAGTACCGATTCGCTGTGGATATTAACTGTCTCTAAGCTGCATCTGGCGTCATTCATCTTGGGGACACAGAACCCATCTTCTTCCTTAACAGAGTGATAGCTGGACACTCCCATGCTGTTCATATTTATTGTTTGAAAGGATGATTGTGGCACCTTCAGGTATCTGGAAACTACCCACGGATGAACTAAACCTGTGGAGGTCCACATTTCTCTTGCTGGATATCTTGGCTGATTTCTTTAGATTTTTGTCTTGCGAAAGAAAAATATTTGTAACCCTAACTGCACATTTAGAGGCTCCACTTTCAAGTATTATTTGCATTCGCATTTTATTTATTTATAATTTCAGTATTTGAAAGGATCGTTGCTGCAATCATTTCTTATTTTGAAATCATGTTTCACTAATTCCTATTTTTAGTGGCATACCGGAGCTCAGAAAGAAAGAAACATCGAGACAAAGCAGGTTTAGATGTTCAGAAACTTTTCGTAGCTCCGAGAATCTGAGACGACGGGCTCCCTCGTTTCCGCTTGAAAAAGCGGGATATTTCCGGTTGTTCTTCCTTCCTGACTATGACCTCATAAACTGAGGATTGGTTTCAATATTTCGGATAACATATCACCTTAAAGGTAAGTTTAAGACTAATGTAAACACCTTTGGGGCAGGTCGGTTGCATGTCGGATAAACATTACACAGGCACGGCTAATGTGAGCCTAGCTTGATGCTAATCTATCGAAGCTAACAGCACAGAAAATGACAAACGGCTGTCACTTGATTTATTGCTCAGTCGTTTAAAAAGTCCGCGAAGAGAAAACTCAGCAAACTCATGTTAGTTTCTACGATTATTTTAGTACATTTACTTGCAGCTAAAGTTGACTGTATGACCTGAACATGAAGTAGGTCAGCTGTTGGAGTAGCTACTGTTAGCTAACATAAAAACCTCTGGTACATTTGTGTAAAAACCCTTAAAATAAATCCATGTTTTGCCGAAGCAGCATAATCTCACACTGAAAAATAATGAAAATGTCAAACTTTAACTTTTATTCAGAAATCACCAGTGGCAAAGGTCTTGGGTTTAATGTTCTGCAGAACCCCTCTATGCTATTAGAGACCTTTCCTCCCTCTTAACCTCGATGTTGTTTTTGTGTCAGTTGAACCATTTCGGTGTTGGTTCGCTGTGTGTTTTGGATCATTACCTTGCCGATCCAATGAAGTCATGTTCTGGCAGAGCCCTCCTGATTTTTAATTACAATCTTTTGGTATTGCAAAGACTTTGCAATGTTCTAACAAGGGCCCACAGCATCACAGTTCCTCCACCATACTTAACAGTGGTCATCAGTTGGTTTTCCAGATAGTCATTCTGTGTTTCAAACAAATCCCACCTGGAGGGTTAGTTTCTGGAGACATCAATCCTATTCTCATCGGACCAAAGCACACAGGTCCAGTTAAAGTCTCAGTACATTTAAGCAAACTCCATGTTCATATTTATGGTAGTGAGACTAGAAAGACTTTGTTTCTTAGTGTGCCTTTAAAACAAACATGTAATTGCACTCAAAGGTTTTGAACACTCGTTTACCACAATACAGCCGTCTTTGCTGCTGTTCTTCAATAGTGAGTTTTGGAGATTTTATTTGCCTCCATTGGTATCCTGCATTTCTGTGAAGGCAAGATAAATATGGATCTTCATCCAGCCAATGGCTAAGAGAACCAGGCTTCTGTGTCACTTCATATTTATACCACAGGGAAAAAGAAATGAAGGATTACTTTTAGAGGTTCCTGGAAACTGAACGACTTGCAAAAATAAAGCATGAAGTAGGCATGCTATGTTATGGACACTAAATGAGCCCCACCCATCACTCATATGAAGGCAACACTGTTTCAGAACGACAGCTTGCACGCAACGAGCAGCATGTTTGTTAAAACAGTCCCCTGCAGGCTGGCTACCTGAGCTGATAGCCTTACTAATCACACAGCTAATATCAGCTTGTTAGACTTACTCTATAAACAGTAGAACAGTAAAAGGTCATTTATTATCTGCTTATTCAAAAAAAATCTTCATGTCTTTTTGTCATATAAACATTATAGGGGACAGATACTATTTGGAACTGTAATTATCAAAACCATAAAGCACAATGGTGTAGCATCACAAATTTTAAAAAGATTGGGGCTTATGGATACTTTTTTATGGCACAGTGTATGTAGAAAATAAATAAAGAACTAGTTAGATTTGTGTTTCTCTCTGACAGGAACCAGGGTGACGCTGAGATGGCAGAGAGAGAGGCAGATATGGAGGAAGACGCAGGAGATCTGCCAGCCAGGGAGGGCGACAACGACTCTGACAGAGAGGAAGACGAGGGATTGTTTTTCTGGATGGTGAACGAGGACATGGAGGAGGATGATGAAGACAATGAGGTGGAGGACGAACAACCGGTGGACACTGAAGCGACTGAATCTTTCGAGCTGGACACCCCGGCTGAGCGCAGTGGTCACATTGCTGTGGTTGATAGAAATATCATTTATGTGTGGGGTGGATACAAGGTAAGGGCTGAAGCTTCATTTTTATTAAATGTAATCATACTTTGAGTCAATATTTTAGTTTTCTAATCCAGATTCTCTTTCTGCACAAGAATGGCCAAAATCATGGATTCATTGATTTATATCTGCCCAGAAATGAGGTCTGGACCTACAACATGGAGTCAGGAGTATGGTGAGGAAAGGCTGATAACCCTGTCATCCTCTGTATGGATGCTGTATGGTTACTACACACCCACACACTACAAAAATCGTTGCACATGTTTGCAGGATGAAGCATGTAGCCGGAGGTAACCTGCACACGTCGATGTCCGGCAGCTGTGGGACGTGCCTCGATGGAGTCCTCTACCTGTTCGGGGGTCACCATGCAAGGGGAAACACAAATAGGGTGATTATTTTAGGCTGCATTAAATAAATGTGTTTAAATGCAGCACATCTGTTGGCTCTGATCATCTGTGTGTAAACCTGGCCTGTGTGCCGTCTGTCCAGATCTACCGTCTGCCTCTAAGGGCGCCCAGCCTTGTGTGGGAGGAAATGAGGGATCTGAAAGGACTTCCTCCGTCCTCCAAGGACAAGCTGGGGTGCTGGGTCTATAAGAACAGGTAAAGTGTTTGTTCACCTGGAACTTTTCCTCATGTTACAAACATTCTTGGATTCTATTGGTTTTATTTTGGTTGACCAACATAAAGTTTTATATAACTGTGAAGCCGAAGAAAACTGAAACATGGTTTTCAAAGTGTTCAGAATGCATTTGTAATCAGTTCCTTCTCAGAACCACCCTCAGAACCACCATTCGCTGCAGGTCCAGCTGCAGGTGTTGGAGGGTTTGTCTCTACCAGCTTTGAACATCGACAGACTGGAAGTTTTGCCCATTCTTTTGCAAAACAGCTCAAGCTCATTCAGATTGGAGAAGAATCTATTTTCAAGTCTTGCCACAGATTCTTAGTCAGATTTAGGTCTTTACTTTGACTAGGCCATTCTAACACATAAACATGTTTTGATCTAAATCAAGTTCAGATTGTTCTCCTGCTGGTCTCCAGTCTAACAGCTTCGCTTCCAGGATTGTCCTGGAATTAGCTCCATCCATCTTCTCATCTAGGCCAAAGGTGTCATTTTAGCAGAAGACCCTCCTCTTCCTTTCCCCTAAACGACTAACTCTCGTCCTGTCAACAGATCCTCCCACCTGAGCTGTGGATCACTGCAACTCCCCCAGAGTAACAATGCTTCTCTGAACTTGCCGACCAGTTAGTTTAGGTGGTGACTAGATGTTCTAGTGCTCTGTGAGATTTTCAAGGCTGGGGAAACCTTCCAGACTTGTGGAGTTCATGCTCCACTTTATATTGTCGTCCCTCATAAAATAAAATCCCATTGAAGCCTGTGGTAATGTGATGAAATTTGATAACTGGATTTTGTTTTCTAGGAAGGTTTAATGATGTGATCTGGTAAATTTGCAGACTGATTTTCTTTGGCGGGTATGGCTACGCCCCACAGGGATGTCATCGAGGAACTTTCCAGTACGATGAATCGTCCTCCTTAATGGTCTGTAAATAATACCAGCATCAAATGCAGTTGATCGTGCTTTATGGCGTACAATTTAAAAAAAAGCAATAATAGTAATTATAGAAAGTTAGATCCTCAAACGTTTTACAAGCTGTCTGTAGAAAACTCGGATATTTTTGCAGGATTTTAGTTTGACTGTTGACCTATGACCTTTTTCTTTTGTTTGCTGGTGCAGTGGGACAGCCCTGGGCGAGGCTGGAACAATCACATCCATGTCCTGGACCTGGAGACCTCCACATGGAGTCAACCCATCACTCAGGTTAAAACTGTCTCTCAGCAGCTTCACCTCATGTAGTTTTATAGTAACTAGTGATGCACATCGGTACCAGTCCGATTAGTAAAACTGGGCCGATATTAACAACCGATCTT
Source organism: Girardinichthys multiradiatus (assembly GCF_021462225.1). Lineage (NCBI taxonomy): Eukaryota > Metazoa > Chordata > Actinopteri > Cyprinodontiformes > Goodeidae > Girardinichthys > Girardinichthys multiradiatus. The sequence continues at coordinate 3,494,748 of NC_061811.1, forward strand.
TATTTCCATCTTGTTGCTGCTGTTTGGTGGTGGCAAATAGGTGGAAAACAAATATAATATGGGTAAATATCAGCCATAACGGTAATATTAAGGTCGGCTATCAATATCGGCCCAAATATTCATATCGTTGCATCATAATACAAACATTAACCTTAAGCACTGATTCAAGATGAACTTTACATTGTTAGACAGTGAAATATAAAGATAAATAATAGTTAATAAGTAGTCATATTTTTGTTGTTTTGCATCGGCCTGATTCAGGGCAACACGCCATCCCCCAGAGCAGCTCACGCCTGTGCTACAGTCGGAAACAGAGGTTATGTGTTCGGTGGTCGATTCAAGGTAAGCAGAGGCTGGGTTCGTTTCCAGGTTAGCTTTATTACAACGTTAATATTCCTTTATGAACGGAGACGGTGAGATTCAGATGAGCCATCGCTGCTGTCAGTCTGGACTTTAGATTTACAGGGAATATTTGGACTTAATTGTTAGAAATGTTTCAGACTGTTGCAGACAGGAAATTATCTTCCTTCCTTATACGTTTTTTTAAAATATCGAGCAATTAATTTTGAGTTGTATTTTAATGACAGTAATTATATGACTGAATTTTCTTTCTCGTCCAGAATTACAGACTAAATGACCTGTACTACATTGACCTGGAGACATGGGTGTGGCATGAAATGTAAGTCTTCTCCTGTTCTGTGACTGAAGACCTTTATGGTAAAAAATGTAAAAGTTCTGATTAGTTTTCTGCATGGCTGTAAACAACAGAGGAAAATAAGGCCTGCATTGAACACGACTCTCATTCTTCTTCTTCTGTTGGCATTAAAGGTGTTTGTCTGATTTCTGTTATTCTGTTAAAATCATTCAAACATTAAAGTTAAAGCTGTAATAAAACCAGAACCTCCTAAACTTAAACTTCTTATATAAACAACTGGACTTGATTTGCTTTTCTTTGTAATGAAAGGAGAACCAGAACCTTCTGAAGGTGTTGTTCATGTTTGTTGCTGCAGGAGCGTTCCTCAGCATGGTCCTGTGGGCCGATCTTGGCATTCCTTCACACCAGTTTCATCAGATCACATCTTCCTGTTTGGAGGTTTCACCACAGAGAGAGAAACGCTCAGTGAGTTTGATGTTTCAGCTCCATGGCTCAGTGATCATCTCAGCACCATGCTTTGCAGAAATGCTCTTCTCTGATTTTACAGGTGATGCTTGGCTCTACTGTGTCAGTAGGAATGATTGGAAGCCTTTCAAACACAGCCACACAGAGAGCCCCAGGTAATTATCCATCCTATTGTGAATCTGTGACGGTGTTCTTCAGCTCAGCTGTCTGCTAAACGTTGCTCTGTGCTTCAGGCTGTGGCACACGGCCGTCTCCGGGGCGGATGGAGAGGTGTTTGTGTTTGGAGGCTGTGCCAACAACCTTTTGTCTCATCAGAGAGCTGTAAGCTGCTCATCGGGTTTTTATGGACTGCTTGTTGTTTGTGCTGCTCATACTGGACTCTTTCTCATTTCATCTCCTTCTCTGACAGGCCCACAGCAACGAGTTGCTGATTTTTAATGTCCAGCCCAAATCATTAGTTCGGTGAGTGTAAAGAAGCAGGACCTCAATAAATGGTTTTCCTTTGACACTAGGTGCACTTTTCTTTAACTCACCTGTGCTCCTCAGGTTCTGTATGGAGACCGTTCTGCAGCACAGGGAAAGGCTGTCTTGTCACTGGGACTGCTTGCCTAAACACCTCCTGCACAGCCTTAAACAGAGAATGTCCCGGGTCAACACTCTCGGGTCTTAAGGCTGGAGGAGATCCACAGGATTACGCAACTATCGGTTCTGTGCAGGAAGTAGTTCTGCCTGAGTGTTATTTAATGTGTGTAAAAACTTGAATTAATGAGAGACAGAGTGAGCAATAGTTACCAGTTTCTGTTCTGGAAGCATCCCATTACTGCAAGTAAGCTTCTGGGACATATGGTGATTAGCCTGGTCTGGGATCAGATTCTCACAGAATAATAATCTGGATTAAAATGATCACAGAGTCATGATTTATCTGTACATCAACATGATCTGAAGGAGCTAAGGACCCGTTTGAAATGTGCTGCCCGTCACAGCCCAACTCTGACCACTAAGGTCGGACCGATCCACTTCCACAGAACACACTTCTGCCTTTGTGGAGATCATTTTACATCCAACGTCCCACCAGCTCGCTTGAGATGTGGCTGCAACTGATAAACAGATATTTAAAGCTGAGGAAGTAAAAGCCGTGTTGTGGTTCATGGTTAAAAATTCTAATATGGTTCTGGGTCTGTTGCCACCTTCACCGGGTTGGTTCCCTGTTTCAGATCTACAGAGGCGGCCTGCAACTGGTCCAAATTTGGCTCACCTTATTTATTTGCTGGTAGAAATATGGTTTTATATAGATACCGGACTGTGAAATTTCCCTCAGCAGGTACCAGTTAGGTCGATATGAAGCTTCCTAACTATGAATTACCCAAAACTGTAAAGGTCCAACTAGGCAGAGGGAGGGGAAACGGCCGGAACCTTTTTAAAACGGGCCTGTAAGCTGTTTGTCATGTTTGGGTTATGTTTCTGGAAATTGTTTCCCGCTCTGTTGCAGATGTTCGATGTGTTAAGATGGAAACCAAATGCGGCGCCTCACTGTTGGTTGTTGCTAGACGTCAGTTAAAGGAAGACTGTTAATGATCCGTTTAAAACAACTCAAAATGTTTCTCTATTTTTATGACTTTAACCTGAACAGGAACTCTCTGAGAAACCACTGAATGTCAATGAAATATGTGGAAATCTTGAAATAACCTACATATGGATGTCAAATTGTAATTTCAGATGGTCTGTTTTTAAATGTCAGTTTTGTCTCGACACTAAAACACGGGGGGGGGGGGGGGTTAATTTTATATATATATATAAAGTTGTCTGTTTGAGGTGTTTAAGCCTCCATGCTAATGAGTGGCGCCTGCAGCGAGTCTGAAGGATGTGGAGCCGCGTTGCACTGAAATGCCTCGTGTCATTAAGGCTTTGGCTTGCACTGAATTACCTTCTTTTCTTCTTTAATTGTAGGTAATCCAACTTTGTATTCAAATAAAACAAAGAAATATAAAAAATAAAGTCTCTGCAGCTTTTTTCTTTTTTAACATTTTTCTGTAAATGCAATCAATACAATCTTTACAATTAAAGAGCTCTTCTTCTTTTGAACAAGCGGTCATAATCACTGGAAGGAAAATAACGTCTCATGAAACCCAAGAACTTGGCAGGTTTGGATTCAGCCGGTGATCATTTCTTCTTGGCAGCCAGCAGGTTCGGAGCAGACACCTTAACCTTCCCTGGCATGTTTCTGGATAGGTCCGCATCCTGAAACAGAACAATAAGAGAAGCAGAACCACCAAGATTTAAAACAGCAGCTCCTCATCTGTTGCACTAATTTCATTCAAGTGCATAAAATAGCGAAACTCTGCAGATTACATTTCAGACAATGATCTGTGACCAGCTTCCCTGTTCCTGGTGAAGAATAGCCTCCCCCACAGCATGATGCTGCCACTACCGAGTTTCACTGTATTCAGGTTCAGGGTTCAACACACATGGCATGTGTCAAGTTTGGTCTCATCTGACCGGAGCAGCTCCTTCCAAATGTTTGATGTGTGCCCTACATGGATTGTAGCAAACTAAACGGGACTTCTAGCTTTCTTCTTGTTACTCTTCCATAAAGGCCAGATTTGTGCCCAGATTCCCCCACCCGAGAAGCAAATCTCTGCACCTCTTCCAGAGTTGCCCTAGGTCCCCTGGCTGCCTCTCTGATTCATGCTCTCCTTGTCTGTTCTGCCAAACTCCGTCTCTTTCTCAATGATTTTATTCCAGGGGTCTCGGAGTCAAACTGTTTTCTATTTGTTAAAAAACTTGAAACATGAATCATTTTTCTTCTGGTTCACAAACAGTGAGGTTTTATGTTGTAAGATGAGTGAAGGTGAAAAGGTTTGTTTACCTTGACACTGCGGAACAGGTCTTTCTCTCTGGATGAGGCGTCTTTAGCTTTTATAAAGCTGAGCACCGCAGTTCGAGCAGCTTGTTGAGACAAGAAAAAAGTTCATGTCAGCACTGGAACGGTTTTGGGTTTTCAGGAACCAGATGCAGTAATAATACTGAATCACCTTTTCCTTTCTTCTGAGAGCCTGGAGTCAGCTTCACTTTGTGTCTGTGGACCACAGAAGGATCATTAGACTGTAGATGTGGGATTCTATCTTTGAGGAGAAGGTTTGGAAACATACTTGTAGTTGGAAAGGGCCGTGTACGGAGCGCAGACTGGGACGGAGAAGAGCAGAACATCCTCAGGGTGAGGCTGGCCGGTCAGAGACGTCAGCAGGTTCTCTGCTTCCTGTTGTCACAGATAAGCTGAGCTGAAGCTCACATTTAATCACCTTTAGGTGTGGTATCACGAAGCCTACCTCTGCTCCAGGGTTGTCCTGATCCGCCTCATCTTCCTGCAGGAAATAACATCACTGATGAGTTGTAGGAAGAAAACACATTCATTTCCTCAGCTGGACTCCTTCCTGCTGTGTTTCTACCTTTTCCTCCTGCTGCTCTCCAGGTGGCTTCTCCTCTTCCTCCTCCTCTCCTCCTAGTTGCTCCGGTTTCATCGCTTCAGTCGGCAGATGTCGAGGTTTCTGCTGCTGCTTCTGAGAGGCCGGTTTCCTGACAGGCTCCTCCTTTCCCTTCCCTTTCTTTCCTTTCTTCCCTTTATCTTTTTCCTCCCTGGCAGAACCAGCTGACTGAAAGGCAGAACAGGGATGGATTTGTTATTTATGTGGACCGAGTTCCAGCAGGAACAACTAAAGGTCCTCCTCACCCCAAGCAGCTGCATCATCAGCTCCCTGTCCTCCTCATCCTGGTCCTTGTACTTCTCTTTGATCTTCTTCAGTTTGTTCTGTCCCAGCAGCAGGAGACAAAGAGTTAATATTATTCATGAAACATACCGGACCTCTTCCTGGAAGCGATGTTTAATTTTCCATCTGACTGGTTCTGGTTTTGTTAAGGCTTCCCAGACAAACACCTGATTAATAATTAGTATTCAACACATTAAAGGAATGTTGCATCATTAAGCTTTTCTCTGACCTTCTGGCCTCTCTTCAGAGGTTGCTGAGAAGGACCTCCTCCACTTTTGGACCCCTGATCCACAGCTGAAATCTCAGTCTTCTCCTCAGCATCACAGCCCTCCTGTTTCTGCTTCTTCTTCTTCTCTTCTCTAAAAGGAGAGGGAAAGATCTCTGAACATCACTGAGATTATCACTCAATCACCCCCTGCCACTTTCCCACGTTTCTTCACATTACAACAATCTTCATCGTATTTTATGGAACAGACCAACACAAAGCAGAGCATGGTGGTGAAAAAGAAGCAAAATAAGACATGCTTTTAATTTTAAATCTAAATTTTGGACTTTTACATACAGAAACGTTTGCCAGTTCTTCTAAAGAAAATACACTCGCTTTTGGCTCTTTAGGTCCTTGCTTTGACTAGGCCATGAATGTGCTTAAATTTCAAACAGTCCATTGTATCTGGCTGTATGTTTAGAAGAGGTGGATTAAAATTGTTTGGTCAATAGATTTCAGTACTAGATGGACTGACAGTAGAACCAGTAGAACCAGTAGAACCAGGCCTTGATGAGGCAGCAGAAAGTGAAAAAAGACAGAAGCAGCTGATAATATCAGTTTTAATCTTAGGTTTGTGGCTCACTTTCTCTGCTTGGCACTCATGTGTTTCTTCCCCTGTGAATCCTCCTCAGCCTGTAGGGATAAAATATAAGAAATTAAATAACAGAAACATAAAATACAATAAACCTGCAGATATGAAAAAGTTCAAAGATCTCATCAGTTGCCTGAGTTGTTTCCTTTTTGAAGCCAGGATTCTGAGCAGTCCTAGAAACAAGGAAGGATGGATCGATTATTTTCTCCTTGTACATGCAAAGAATGAAGAACTTCCTTATTAGATGGAGACATTGCCTGTTTGGTTGTAAATGAGAGAGGGAGATGGTTGTATCTGGAAAGCTGAATTCATCACTCTTTGTCTCGTCTTCCACACCGCTGTCTTCGTCGTTCACCTCCTCCATGTTGCTGGGCTCTGACTGCAGCCCACCAGCATCTTCTGCAGGTTCCTCAGGAGCAGCGTCCACATCTGCATCGTTGTCCATCTCAGCAAGATGTTCTGGTTTCACCTCCTTGGACTCTTCTGCTCCTCCTTCACCCTGATCTTCATTGCTGCTGTCATCTCCTGTGAACGTTGGCAGAAACAACTCTAACATCTGAACCTGCATTTTATTTGTTGGTCTCTGTTGTTCTTTAAATGCTCACAATAAACCTCGAGGCTTGAAAGGCGCTTATGAGTAAAATTATTATTTATTATTAATATTAGCAGCTGAAAGGAGCTGTTCTCAAGCACCGTAACTAGAGTGCTGGAAAAAGTATTCACCCCCTCAGCTTTTTTCTGTTCAGACCCAGACCGCCGTCGTTATTTTTCTGAAATGCTGTGCTGGTTTTACACCAGATTTAACTGGACCAGCAACTTCCAAAATGTTTCAGTTTTTTCATCGGCTCACAGAATACTTGGTTAAATGTGCGGCGAACCTTCGTGTTCTTTTGGGTCAGCAGTGGTTTTTGAACCATTTTTTGCCCAGCTTCTCTTTCTTATTGTTGAATCATGACCTCTGACATTAAATGAGATGTTGTTCTGGGTTCTTCCCAGAACCTCCTAAATGAATCACTGATGATCCCTGGAGAAACTCCTGGAGAAACGTTGGTAGACCGGCCACTCCTGAGAAGGTTCTCCACTGTTCCACGTTTTCTCCAAGTGTAGTCGAAGGTTCTCACTGTGGTTCTCTGGAGCCTCAGGAATGGTTTTTAACCCTTTTTAGACTGATAGATGTTTCTCATCTATTGTTGAATTTCTTTAGATGGGGGATGATGTGTTGCTCTTTTGGCCTACTTCATGTTGACTGCGCAGTAATCAGGCCTTGATGCAGCTTTCTAAAGGAATGGTTGGATAACTTCTCTTCCTTAATAAATTAAATCATCATTTGAAAACTACGACTGTATTTACTTCGCTTTTCTTTGTCTGATAATAAAATTTGTTTCATGATCTGAATCTTTTAAGTTTGGCCAAAAACAGCAGAAACAGAAGAAATGTATGAAGCAGATGGTTTTTCACAGTCTTGAATGAGCTCTTGTACCAATGAGCTCCTCTCCCTCCTCCAACAGCTCGGCAGTTCTGGAGGTGACCTCCTCCAGGTCCTCCTCAACAGTTTTCACCTTTCGTTCCCCACGGTGCCGAAACACACTCTGCTCATCCACCTGAGAGAGGATCAGAGAACAAATAAAAACCGGGCCGTTCCAAAGACACTGAGATGAGGAGCTTTTACCTTAAAGAGGAAACCAAAACCCATGATCAGGTAGGAGGGAGGGAGAAAGTTTTTCTTCCCTGAAAAGCAAATCAATCTTTTGATTTATTATTATTTTCAATGTGTTTTCAGTTGAGTTATCTTATAAGAGGGGATGGTATTATTGTATGCTAATGATGGAGTCGTACCTCTGATCATGAAACTCCCAGTGGTCAGATACTCTCCAGTGGGAGCCGTCTTGGACACCTGAAAGAAAGAGCCATCACCTTTTCGCAAGCAATAAATAAAGCTTTGCTTTTTAAAATCTTATTTTTACCACGGGACCATTTTTCAGGGATCTTGGGATAATAAAACAAACTTTTCCAGTGATAAAAGTTGATCTCAGGTGCATCTTAATCAATTACAATATTATGGAAAAGCTAAACTAACTAAAAAATACACGAATGTTATGTTCTGCTCCACACAATCCATGGAAAAACTGCTGACATGACAGATGACCAGCAGACAGCCAGGTAAGGAAGATAGTGCTGTATACAAACTCTTTTGGTGGAAAGTTGAGTGGAAGGAAAAACTGTGGCAGAAAAGGCTCTGACTCCAGCTGTTGGAATCAGAGCTTTAAGAGCTGCCACACACAGGCAAATCCATCTATTCTAATTTATCGAGATGCCCTTCCATCTTTAAAGATAAAACAATTTACTTGCTATTATGCAGAACGCTTGTTGAAATAAGTATCAAATAATAAGCCATGGATTTTAAATAACGTCACTAAATTGATTTCCCTGTTGATGACGTATTGTGATGATCCATGTTTACATTCGTTCCGGCCGTCATTGGCTGACCAGTGGGTAACCACAACCTCTCATCGTTCTCCCAGATGACTGACCTGATGGTGGTGGACCCACCAGGCGCTGGTGATAATCTTGGCATCCCAAGCAGCACTGTAGCACACAGCCATGGTGCCGGCTTCTGTCAGAGTACGGGGAGGGATGGGATCCCCTGCGGAGAAGGCCAGATCACATAAAATGTTTAATTTGAAAGAACAAAAATGAATCATGATGAGATGTATGGACCGCAGGGTACCTGAGGGGTTTTTGATGACACAACTAGTTGCTCCGTGAAGGTCAGCGTGAACATAGATATCACCTGAAGGAGAAGAGGCACAGATCAGCCCTGCGTATTCAGGGGGAATTGGGTGACATCTTTCCCAAACTGGATTATTGTTCTACTGGTTCATTTATCAAGTGATGGTTTGCTGCAAGAAGTCCGTCAGCTTCCTGTCTCTTACCGGCCCGAAGGTAGCGTTTAACAATCATCTCGTTCTGCTGCTGGTCCCTGCCTGCAATGACGAGGTAGTTCTCAGAGCTGATGAACCACAGGAACTTCTCAAACCTGTCAAAACAAGGAGGAATGAAAGCTTCTGTGTGTTTATAGTGTCTTGCAAAAGTATTCACACCTCTCCCTTTTAACTTTGCACATTGTGTAACAACTCATCCAGAAACCTTAATATTTTGTTAGACTTTATGTGGCAGACCAACACAAAGTAGTGAATAACTGGGGACGCAAAACCATTTGTGTTTTTAACATTTGTTACAAATACAAATCGGAAAAGTGTTGCATGCGGACATATTCAGCCCTGCTGATTCAATACTTTGTAGAAGCAACTTACGCTGCGGGTCTTTTGGATTATGGACTTTGACCAGGCCATCCTGACACATGACAACACTTTAATCTAAACCATCCCATAGTATCTCTGGCTGTATGTTTAGGCTGGTTGTCCTGCTGGAAGGTCAACCTTTTAATTGACAGGCGAACAGAAGAGAGCATCATTGAGAAGTAGAATTAATCTCATCAGACGTCTGACAAACATTTGTACTCGACCGTCCTGAGTGAATATATTATGAACACCTTTCACTGCGGTTACAGCTGCAGGTCTTTAGGGGTTTGTCTCCAGCAGCTGAGACTGAAACATTTGACCGTTTTTAGCTCAGGTTCAGTCATGTTGGATAAACAGCATCTGAACAGTAGTTTTCCACGTCATGCCACAGAGTCCCGGTTTGATTAAGCTCTGCACGTTGACTCAAACACATGAATCGGTTTTGATCTAAACCGTCCCATCTGAGGGTGGTTGTTCTGCTGGAAGATGAACCTCCACTTCAGTCTCAGGTTTTCTGCAGCTTCTAACATGTTTTCTTCCAGGGTTTAACTCCATCCATCTTCACATCAACTCTGACCAACTTACTTGTTCCCGCTAAACAAAAGCATCCCCACAGCACCATGCTGCCCCCACCATGTCTCACGGAGGGGATGGTGTGCAGTGTTAGTCTAATATTTTACATGTAGGTCTAAAGGTTTAGGCTTTTTGGGTCCTTGAAAAGTCCTACCACTGGCTCTCTTTATAAACCACTGAATGGTTTAGCATCAAAACACATTAAACATCTATTGCTGTTGTATCAACCTTCCAGACCACTCAGGTCAGCTGGTTCCAGTCTACTCTGCATCCCCACTATCAGAACCAAACATGGAAAGGAGCATTCAGTTCTTCTGCTCCACTAATCTGGAAAAAACTCCAAGAAAACCGTAAAAATCCTGAAACCTTGAGTTATTTTAAATCAACGTTAGAAACCCATTTGTTTTGACTGTTCTAGTTTAGCCTGTAGTCCATCTTTCCTTTACTTTCCTTTATCAGCCCTCTGCTGTGTTCTTGTTTCCACATCACAGTGCTACACAGCTTTGTGATGCTCTGTCACATCAAATGTGTCAAAAGGTTGTAGAGGTGTAAATACTTTTGCCGTGTGTGTACTTTATTTTGTCTCACCAGTAGACCTTCCGGGCCTTCTGGATGGTGGTCACTGTCTGGACTTCTTTTAGGGTTTGCTGTGTCTTCTTCTCTGCGGATTTCATGGCCTGCAGACGTTTAGAGGAAGAATGTTTATTCGTTGATGCTGAAGCTATGATCATCTACAGAGTTACTTACGTTCTAAGATTTCAGAGAACTTCTAGTTTTTTATATCAATAATGCAGCTTCCCCACCTTGCCCGCAGCTTCAATGGTTTTCTGCTCCTTTTTTTCAGCGTTGCGTTTGTGGTCATAGTACCTGAAAGTAACATAATAACAAACTCCATCAACCTGAATCAACCCTTTAAACTTAATGCACACGTTTATCTGAAGCATTAAATGGAAATCCACCTTTTGGCATTGGCATACGCTGACAGGCCCAGGTCCACATCCACCAGCATCGGCTTGTTCCTTTGCAACTTCTTGTTCTGACCTTTGTCTTTATTCTTGTTTTTCTTTCCTTTATCCTCAGACATCTTGATCTTCTCTTCCTCATCCTGTTCTTCGTCAGAAATGTAGGGATTTCTGTTAGGCAAAAACAATTATAATGCAGCGATGAGTGTTTCCCTTTAAATCAGATGGATTTACAGTTGGAGCAATAGCCTCACTTTAAAAGCATGGTGATATGGTTGGTCTGCAGCTTCAGCTCCTTGATGGCACAGGCTACAGGGTCCCCAGAAGCCTGAGCTTCCTTCACTATAACGCCGATTTCAGTCCAGTCCACCTGGTTGGCCAGCGCACTGCGCACCACCTGCAGCGCCCTCTCCACCACAGACAAGTTCATCTCCACAAGTTCACCCTTTATTCTGTCCACCTCCTGTTACGCATACATGAATTGCAGCAAAATCGAGCTAGCTGACATTTGTTGATGGAGACAAGCCTAAAAGGTATTAGTGGTTAACCTGCGCTTGGTGCAAGGCCTCCAGCCTCTGCTCATGGTCCTTCTTCACATTTTCCAGCTTCTTCAGAGCCTGTTTCTCCTGCTGCAAGGCTTTCATGTCGATCTTCTGGCTCTCCATCTTAGAAAAGAACTCATCCACTGCCTGAGGAAAATGATTCGATAGAGGATTTCTGTCAATATCCTCTCCTTGAGACAAGCAGTTAGCATTCAAGCTGATATTTACCTTGTCGAAAGTGTCAAACTCCAAATAAGGGCTGTTGATGTGCTGGGCGAAGAGGAACGGATGGAATTCATCGTACCTGTGAGAAGATAACATTGGAGCAAACAACCAGCCGGAGAAATTTCTCTCATGCTACAAAATAAAACATACGTGAGGAGATCTTCACTGGGTTTGCCTGGAGTTAAACTGGGTTTCTTCTCACTCTTCTGAATGATGTAACCCTTATTACAACAAAAGAGACTTTATGAATGTCAAATATAAAATAGAGAATCTCAAAGTGCAGCGCCTTACAAAAGCACCCAGACACCCTGAAACCTTTCAGTTTTTCATGTACCAAGAAACTTCTCTGTACTTTATTAGGATTTTATGTGACAGACCAACACAAACGAGCACATATGAAACATGGTTTTCAACTTCTACAAAACTAAATGTGAGCGAGACCTACAAACAATGGTTCGATGAATGACTATTCATGTGTTAGAATGGCCTAGTCAAAGATCCAACCGAAATCCAGTTCAGAATCTGTGGAATGATTTGACAGCTGATGTTCTCCATCCAAACTGACTGAGCTTGAGCTGTTTTACAAAGAAGAAGGGACAAAAAGTTCAGCGTCTAGATGTGCAAAGCTGTTAAAGACATTTAGCTGGACCTGCAGTGAATGGAGATTCAACGCATTATTAACTCAGGAGGGTTGAAAACTATTCTTCCTTCACTTCATGATGGTGGACTAGTGTGTGTTGGTGCATCACATAAAACTCCAACAACTTACACAGATGTTCATGCATGGCACCTTACCCCGGCCTAAAGGACACTTCTTACTCACTTTGCCACTAAATTTCTCCGTTTTTTCCATGTATGTTTCAGCAAGCTGCAGAGCTTCCAGGATTTTTGGTGCAACTGCAAACAAATCAAGTAAAATACAGCAGATAAGATGAGTTAATGCAACATAAAGAACAGGTAAAAAGGCTCCTGCTGGGCTACTGTACCTTCAGAAACATGGGCTTGACCGTCCATTTTTAGAGAGCCTGACAGTCCTGCTTCGATCAAACTGTGTTCTATCAGAGTGGCTCCGTAGGCTGAAGACACGGTAGGAAGGGACACAACACATCGATAGTCTTGTTTTTTACATGATCAACACATTACAGCTGTATAAAACTCAGCTGACTTCAGGAAGGGGAGTGAAGCCATGAATTAAGTGTTGCCTTTAAATACATCCACAGGTTCGCCTCCATTTAATTCAGTTGATGTGAATTAACCAATGAGAAGCTTTCTGAATTTGACAAAACAGATTCAGAGGTTCTCTGTCACTATTCTGGTATTCAACAAGTAGAAATGATCTTGGTATTCCTAACTGACCTAAAACAGGAAGTTTAGTCTGATTAAATGTTGGACAATGTGGAAAAATGTGTCATTATAAGGTGTATGTAAATATCTGGTTTCAACCGTACGTTTCCTTATTGAAGTCTCAGGAAGCTTCAGACTTGAAGTTCCACATCTTTGCTGAAGTTGTTGAGTCAGTGTGAAGCACAAAGCACTTCTTATTTATGCTAAAAGGGATTTTGACTTTTGTTTGGCGTCTACTTACGCAGATGTGGGTTCAGGACCCGTTTCACCTGATCTCCATGTTGAGCCTGGCTTAGGATGTCTGAGAGTCTGAAAAACAACATTAAAGACATGTTTTATTGGTGTCGTTATCATGGATGCTCAGTGAATCATGATACGCATCCTCATGATCCATGTTACCTGTCCAAAGTGATGAGGGGTTCTGGTGGCCTGGCGCTCTCCACGGGGTACCGCTCCCTCACAACTATCTTAACGTCTTCTGCCTCTGCTGTACGAAACCTCAGCAGATTCAGGATGGTGTACTCGTGGTCTGCCAGGATGATGTTACCCTGAGGGCAGAAATGGACAAACACACAGCTGGATCAGTACATCTGGATGAGGGCAGACACGTGATCCAAGCCGGTATTTTATACGTCATGGTTTTGAAAGTCCTGACCCTGTCGTAGAGTTCAACGATCAGATGGTAGGCGGCCTCATCTGATCCGAACTGGATGTCAACGATCCTGTCGATTCCAAGCTGCTTAACCTGCGTCAGCCGCCGGCTTTTCAGATGTTTCCGGCACTATGGGAGAAAAAAGTTGCTTTATATTCAGCTTCAAGTCACCTTAGAAAATTAAAAGATGATCAAATGTAGAAATATTATGACATGCATGAAAATACGAACCAAAATCTGCTCAGAGATCAAATAAAAAACTACATACAGCTGCAGTGGCTTAATGTCTGGATATGTTACAACCGCCAGCTTCAGTGTGTTTTATTGGGATACATTTTTCTAATCCACTGAATCTCAATTTGACTTTGACTAGGCCATTTTAACACTTGACTACATTTGATCTAGGCCATCCCACCCCTCTCTTTCCTCAAGTCTTCGGCCGCCTGTAACAGGATTTCTTCCTGGATTTAGCTCCATCCATCTTCCCAACAACTCTGACCAGTTTCTCTGTCCCCAACGAAAAGCATTCCCACAGCATGATCCTGCCACCACAGCTCTGAGGATGGTGTGTTCAGGGTAATGTGAAGTGTTAGTTTTATTCCAGACGTCAAAAAACATAATTGTTGGTCTCATCTGAGCAGAGCACCTTCTTCACCTGTTTGCTTGGGTCAAAGTGCAAATATGACTTCTTATGTTTTTCTTTCCATAAAAGGTCAGAGGAGTGGGTTGTTGTTCTTGTCTGGCCTGTCAGTTTCTCTTTTCAAACGATGGATGGTTAAATCTTGAGATATTGTTGTAGAACCTAACCCTGCTTTCAACTTCTCCACAACTTTCTCCCTGACCTGTCTGCTGTGCTCCTTGGTCTTCATGATGCTGTTTGTTCTCCAATGATCTCTAACAAACCTGTGAGGCCTTCATGGAACAGCTGCATTAATAAAGGTTAAATTGGGTGGACTACTTTTTCTAATTAGGAGGACCTGTGTAGCCGATTGGTTGCACTGGATTTAACTTAGGGGTATCAGAGTTAAAGGGGGATGAATACAGATGGTCACCGCACTTATAAACCATGTATCATGTTTAAAATGATGCACTTCTTTATTTTGGTTGGTCATATAAATTCCCAACATAATAAACTGAGGTTTGTGGTTGTAACATGAAAAACGTAAAGGGGTATTAATAATCATAAAATGATTGTGAAGTTGTTCTTACTTTCATAGCGAAGCCTGAAGGCATCATGTTCTTGGGCCATTCGAAGTCTGTAGAGTGAACGCGGGTCCCAGACTCTATCAGGAGAACAGCTTTGCTGTCCGGCCTGAAACAGCAACACAATACGGGGTTAATCGTGCTCACTGATACTCCAGTTTCATGTGTTGGTGTAATGCTTTATATTTAAAGCAAAACTACAATGTATTACATTGTTACGGAGAATAATTACTCAGCATTGTTATTAGGAATGATCGTTAGTATTAACTCAGCTGGATGACACTAACCATTGTCTTATTTCTAACTAGTTCTTCACAATATGGCTCATGTCCTTGAGAGGCACCAAATCATCAGCCAATTATCCTTTGATTGCTTCTGATCTGTGACTAATAGCCTATAAACACATCAGCCTACAGCAATATCTTTGATGCACTTTTTTGAGTTTAATTAAAATTAGATAAAGGTTAGGAACGTGTGCTTTGATGCATCAGAGAGGAAAATCCTGACTCTGGGATTCAAAACCACTCCTACTATTATGGATCCTGCGTACAAGTAACCTTTTATATCATATGCCCATTTTCCATTGAAAATTAGAAATTTTAATCTGTGTGAAACAATAAAAAATTCATATATAGAAAATAAAGACAGAAATATACGAAATAAAATGATGTTTGTATTATTGCATATGCAATAATTATTTGTTGTTTTTTCCATGTATGAAATGATCCACTGGGATAATTATCTGAACCACAGCACAGCTAGAAAATAAGGCACAGGGGTTCTGATGTGACGGGGGGTTGTGGCAGGAGAAGTGGAGAGGAGAGACGCTGCTGTCTGGACCGGTGAAGCTCCAACGTTTGACTGAAGAAGTTTAAAGCGCTAAAGTAAGTGGGTCATTGGCATTGCGCAGATTCAGCGGGGTCCTCCTCCCGTTCGACCCGATGCAGGCAGTCAGATTATAGGCAGCTGCTCTGTGGCTGCTGCCTCCTTCTGCAGACGGAGAGGAGGGAGCATTAAAGACGGTTTTCATGGTAGTATTGTTCTGTTTGTCCTGGGGTGAATGTGAACAGCTGATTTAGGATGTTATTAAATACAGCGCCCCCTACATGCAAAAAAGCTGATTTTTTTATTCTGTCAGCCTTCAGGCGGGTTTATCATTTGTAAATAGTAAAATTATATTTGGATTTGATCTGCTCCGGCCAATTTCGCCCTTCATGTTATTGTAGCCTTGAGTTATTTAAACTTTCCCTACACTACGTCATTAAAAAAACCTTCTCCTTTCTCTGGTCCCATGGCCAATCAGCGAACAGCAGTCTGATGACCTCACATGTAGTCCCTACCCAGCTCTGACAGTACCTGCTCTTGAGCAGGTACGGGAAAAAGTACCGGGGAAACGCTCGCAAAGCGGGCTGAATGGAGTGGAGCTGGCCTAAGTAGCGGCCGAGGAAAATGGCCTTTATTGTTCTGAGAAAGAAAATATCGATCAAAACCAGAACCGGGAGATCAGACGTACATTTTTGGTCCAACATCTAAACGCAGAAACAGTATTACAAACAAAATGTTGCTCTTTATTTGTAATGAAGCAGTCACGATAAACTACTTAACATAAAGCATTACATTTTACGTAATAATTCCAGCAAAGAAAACAGGTCTGAAATAATTTCATATTCTTTATAACAAAAACTCGTAAAACTTGAGTTTTCAGACTGTCCTTACTTCTGTAGACGGATGAGATAGGTCTTATTGTCGATGTCATACACGTTATTCACTCGCATGCCAACGTAGCTGGGAAGGAAGGAGAAATAAATGAATGAGCGACCGTCAAACGTAAACAAATCAACATTAGCCGTGTTAGCAGCGGGCTACGTTAGCGTTAGCTCCGGCTAACAACTGTCACCTACTTGGCACTGATCTCGGCAATAACTGCCCTGATGTCCACAGTGGTGAATCGGGTTTTCATGGTGAGTTAGATCCAGGCGGGAGCTATGTTTGTAAAGCAATGATTGAAAACGTCACATGTCTGAGACATCAAGAAATTCATACAGAGAAGTTCTGCACATGCGCAGTCAAGGACACAAAGCACAGCGCACGAGCGTCTGCATAGTGTGTCGGACGCCATATTGTGAGGGGAATTTTTTGCTGAACTCTCCACACAAAAAAAAGCTGTGAAAGAGTTTAGCTGTGTGACTGAGGTCTGTTGCGAATCTGTGAGGATTAGATAGTAATTAATAAATTAAAATGTGACCATATATTTACCATTAATGCTTACGGTCGCTCCACTACTTTTTTTTTTAGTCTCCCCTTTTTTCCAAACACACAATATTGGGTCAATAATAATACTAATAATAATAATAATAATAATAACAATAATAGACATCTTCAAACATATTTATATTCAGAAAACGGTTTCAAGTCACTTTCCAAGGAGAACCTACCACTCACAATATGGCGAACGCCTGACGTCTTCCAACTTCCAATCCCCGTACAGGGTTTTTTACGGAAGCCCATCTGGCACAAAAATGAAATGGTCCACGCCTTTTTCTCGCAGCAGTCACCATCGGATAGAATACATTGTTCATGATATGAACTGGCGTCCGGGAGCATAATGCTAATTGATAAATTCAGTGAATGAGCTGCTTCCCTCCTATAAATTATTGAGCTCATGGTCTGCCTTTTGCCTGTTGGTGTGCACCAATGATGCACTACTCAAACTGGCTCATTGACGTGAAGAACAGAGCAAGCCTAAGAAATGCATGCAGGACAACCCCTGACACGGGCTGGATTAACAGTGTGCGGAATAACGGCGTGGACACGCAGAACAACAACCTGCAGCCTAATGAGAACATCTCAGAGCTTCTGGTCACGACCCACCTCTGGAGAAAAGGTAAGACCGCGATTAAAGGTTCGGTCCGGTCTGTCATCTGGGCCTGCGATGAATAACTGAACTTGTTCTGCAAGAGAAGGCTAATTGTGCCTTTAAACTGTAATATTTCCAGCCGAGGGTCCACGCTGCTCCGGCAGTTAGACATCCTGTTTGAGTTCCCGTCTCCTCTTCAGGTCAGAGCGGAGGGCGAAGGCGTGCTCCGTTACCACGGCAACGGTCAGCTAACAGGGCGCAGCAGCGAGGCTAAGCTAGCGCCAATAAGTCGGCTTCAGTGTCCTTTAACAGGTTTTTGTAGCTTTTATTGACATGAGCTGTCCAGATTCACAGGCTGTAGAGACCCGACTGACATGCGGAGGCAAACAGTGAAAGGAATGCGTTGTAAGTAAGAAGAAAAAGGCTAACCGGTTTATTTCTCACTATTTATCTGCTTGTAGTTACTTGTTTTAACCTCAAATCATGCATCGTTATGTCTTGGAAGCAGATAAAAAGAAATAAATAGATAAAAGCATTATTTTGATTTTGTTATTTAAATTTTAAGATGTATTTTAGTAACTGTTCACTTTCCTTCCACGGGCAGAGTGAAACTGAATGGGAAAGGTCACTTTCTTAATAATAGCAACGGAAGAAAAAATTAATAAGATTCATTTATATTTCGAATCATTTTAAACTTTAGGTAATATTAAAGTTTGGCTCTGAGGTAAAAATGTCAATATAAATGATTGATTCAGAACAAATTTGTAAGAAGTTCACTGATCTAAATAAGTATGTGTTCTAGTTGAGCAAATGTATTTACTTCTCTGGTGTAGAAATCCTTTAAAATTAATACATTTTTTCATCATAGCAACATAACCTCACACACACGGACAAAACACATATACAGCAGTTATTGTAAGTTACACTACAGTGGGTTTAGTTTAAATGAAAAGATGAATATATGGAAATGCACCTCTTGCCCAATATTAAGTACAGTGGGAGATCTGGGATGCTGTGGGCCTGTTTCTCTTACCAAAGCCCCTTTGAAATACCAGATTTTTAAAAGAATCTGTCGGCCTTTGGCATACAACTGAAAATGGGCCATCATTAAATCTGCAGTATAGATGTCCAAAACATCTTTGAACATTCATCTTTGCACAATCAATTTTCCAGAGTCCTGGTTCCTCTCTGATGCTCTTTTCTCTCCAGCTGAGCCCACAGGGTTTCAGGATTTAGGTCTAGACTTGGAATGGAAGAAATTGACTGGTTGGTTAAATTGACTATAGGGGCAAGATCTTTCTCACCAAAAGCTATCAAAATAGCTTCAATTGGTAATAAATTGAATGAACAGAACATGTAAACTGTTGATTGTGTCTGCGCTCTGCCCTTTCAAACCCTCTGTTGGTTGCGGCAGACTGAGCCTGGTTCCACTGGTTTCTTCCTGTTGAAGGCTTTGTTCGTTTCCACTGTCACCACGTGCTTGCTCAGGAGGAGGGATTGCTGCAAAGTCAATGGCTTGATGCAGTCAGCTGGGCTTCCTTAGAGACATTTTACCAGTTAGCATTAGACCATGAAATGAATTTGAATGTATTGTTTTATAATTATGAATGTATTTGCATCTGTCTGATTGGACTGAACTGGTATGAACTGGACTGACATGATTGTTTACTTATATATGATGGGATATGAACTGGATCTGTGAGTTGGTGGTATGTAAATAAACTGAACTGAATTATTTAAATAAATTTAAAAAACGGGTATTAGAAAGTGCAAATGCAATGAATCTACTTGTTGTTCATTATAGTTTTATCACTATGACTGCAGGTTACAAAATAATCAAGAAAATCGGGGAGGGCACTTTTTCCGAGGTGCTGAAAACTCAGAGCCTTAAAGATGGGAAGTTTTATGCTTGTAAAACCATGAAGCAGACAATTAACAGGTACGTCTTCTTCACATGGCTCTTAAGTATACAAACCCCTGCTGAAATGTGAGCTTTTAATTTTGGTAAAATTAGACGAAGAAAAAACATTTTTAAACTTTTCCTACCTTTATTGGGACAGATATCCTAAACAATTTAACTGTAATCAATCGAATCTGTTAGTGGGGAAATATTAAACATTTAAAAGGTGAAATAACCCGGTTCTATAAGTTTGTAAACTAATACTTTGTTAAAACAACTTTTTGATTAAATTATCCGTCAGACTGTGAAGAAATGTTGAAATTGAACCAAAAGGTCCATAAAACAAAGTATTAACTTAATGTTGTGGACACTCATCCAACTTATGTTGCACCTTTTTCATATTATATAAAAATATATCCCCCTCTAATAGATTATTTTGTTTTTCAGTAACAAATAAATGTCACATTAAAGCCATTTTTATGATCCACTGTAAATTCTAATCCTCTGCACAGCTAAAATGAATTGTATTATTGACTTTGAATTTGTACAACTAATTATAAGGAATGTTTTAATAAAGCTTGATAAAAACATGCACTTTCCATAAACGTATATGATGCAGAACAGCATAGCTTTCCCTAAACCTGATCACATTCTGAGTTTTCAAGTCTAATTTAATAGAAACACTGTTTTATTTTTCTCCAAGTCTGGAACAGGCCAACAACCTGCGGGAAGTCCAGGCAATGAAGAGGCTGAGCCCTCATGCAAACATCATCCAGCTGCATGAGCTCATATAGTGAGTCCTGCAGTGTCGCCTCATAGGTTCATATTCTGACAGGTGTGATGGGACGTATCTTAATAATTGAACCCAATGTTTCAGTGACAAGGCAACAGGAACCGCCTCTTTGATATGTGAACTGATGGAGATGAATATCTATGAGCTGATACAAGGTAAGAAGGCACATGAAAACTACTTCATGTTCCAACAGGAACTTGATGTTCATTACAGGATGTTGCTCGCTGTTTGCAGGAAGACAAACACCCCTGCCTGATCATACGGTGAGGAGCTATATGTACCAGCTTTGCAAATCCCTGGAACACATGCACAGGTAGAACAGAAAAGAGAAAAGAAAATGCAAACTCTAAATAAAATTCAAGACTTGCTTCCTGAGATTTTTTCCTTCTTTTAAACAGCTGTGGGATCTTTCACAGAGATGTAAAACCTGAAAATATTCTCATAAAAGTAAGCATCATTACTAAGATATATATACAGTGGCCCTGGAAAGTCTACACACCCCTGTTAGAACCCCTGTTGGCCTTTAAGACACTTTAACAATCATAATTCTTTAGTTTTTGAGGAAAAAACAACAACAAAAAAAGCAACAATAACCTGGTTGCATTGATGTTAACCCCCCTAAAATAAATGATTTCATTTCAGCATTCAGTAAATCTGATTAACTGTTAATGAAGTTCAGCTGTCTCACTAGGATTTTTCTGACATTTGTTTCTTTTACCTAAAGGCATGGTTTGCAAAGAGAAAATATAATTACAATTACTGTTTAGTAGTACAGCTGCTCTATTTATTGTATCTGATATATTTAGGTAGCTTACATATGGGATAAAGTTTTAATTTTAGACCAGTATTTGTGTGCATGTCTGTGGGGGGATCACATTATTGCAATAAATATCACAACATATTGTAATACTTTCAGATTTCTGCTAGAAAGCCGATGAGGGATTTTATTATTGTCACACCTGCCGGAGCCTGATCATGCATCCAAACCAACAACAGAATGGCTTCACCAGAAGGAAATTCGGCATAGTCAAAGTTCGGAGCTAAATCTGACAGAGAAGAGTGGGATAACCTGAAGTGAGCTGTGTAGGAGAGATGTACTCAGTCTGAGGGATCTGGAGAACTTCAGCAAGGCAGAGTGGGCAAATATTACCAAGTCAAGATATGGGATGGCGACAGACTCCTACCAAAGAAGACTGAATACTGAGATTGAACCAAAAGGTGCTTTAGTTTAAGACTGAGCACACTTGCCCAACCAGGTCTTTGCAGCTTTTTGATTTTTTTCCCCTTAGATTATTTTTCAGTTGTAAAATACAGAATATTTTTCACATTAAAAGGTGAAAAAAGTCCTCATTGTCTCATTTGTAAAGACAGAAAGATCCCTTCATTCCAACAGAGGTGTGTACACTTCTGAGAGCCACTGCGTAGTTTCTGACTTTCAGGATAAACCTTTTTTTATTCTCATTTCCTCTGAATTGCAGCAAAATGTTTTGAAGCTTGGTGACTTTGGCTCATGTCGCAGTGTGTACTCCAAGCCGCCTCACACGGAGTACATTTCCACGCGGTGGTACAGAGCCCCAGAGTGCCTCCTGACAGATGGATATTACAGCCTGAAGATGGACATCTGGAGCGCTGGTTGCGTCTTCTTTGAGATCATGAGGTGATTTAGCAGGAACGTGTAATGCAGTCAGAATGCAGGACAGCTGAGGTTTGTCCACCTGACCTTTAACTGATCTCAGATATAATCCATTCTGTCCACAGGTGTTGACAAAAACTATGTAAACTCCTTTGTTATAGTAGTCATATCAGTGTACACCTGTGTGTTTTAGCTTGAATCCTCTCTTCCCTGGAACCAATGAGTTGGATCAGGTGGCCAAGATCCACAATGTGTTGGGGACACCGGATCAAAGTCTGCTGCAGAAGTTCAAACAGTGAGTTCAAACCTGACCTATTTTGAGCCGAGCAAAAGTACTCAGACCCTTTAGACTTCTTCACATTTTGTCACATTAGAACCACAAACGTCAACATAGACTGAAATCTTTGTCCATTCTTCTTTCCAAACAAGTCAGACTGCATGGAGAACATCTATGAACATCAGTTTTCAAGTCCTACCAGATTGTCACCCTAAATGTTCAGGGTGATGTGAGGTGGTAATTTTCTACCAGGCAT
The DNA here is from genome assembly GCF_021462225.1 of Girardinichthys multiradiatus. NCBI lineage: Eukaryota > Metazoa > Chordata > Actinopteri > Cyprinodontiformes > Goodeidae > Girardinichthys > Girardinichthys multiradiatus. Next base: position 3,517,008 of record NC_061811.1, read on the forward strand.
AGCGTGTTGTCTATAGGTCTAAATGTTCAGTTTTGGTCTCCTCTGACCAGAGGACCTTCTTTCACGTGTCTGCTGTGTCATCAATCCACGAGGCTTGTGGCAAACGGGACTTCTTCCTGACAGTGTACCATAAAAACCAGATTTGTGGAGATCACCACTGACAAATGATAGATTCCCATGTGAGGATGTCTGCCGCTTCTCCATGGGCTTCTTGCCTTTGTCCGATTTATGCTCTCCAGTTTAGGTGGACCTCCTTTTCTTGATAGTCCTGGAGTTGGTTCATCCTCTTTCCATGTTCAGATGATGAATTCAACAGCGTTCGGTTACATGTTCACAGCTTGGGATATTTCTTTAGAACCTAACCCTGCTTGAAACTTCTAAACAACCTCCTCCTTGACTTGTCTCCTGTGTTCCTTGGCCTTCATGATGCTGGTTTCTCACTAAAGTTCTCTTACAAACCTCTGAGGCCAGAAACAGAACAGCTTCATTTATATATTTCTGGGGGTCATGAAGGGGAAGGATGTTTTTCCTTCCCCTTCATGACTATGCAGTAGTGTGTCAATCATATAAATTCCCATTTAAATAGACTGAGATTTGTGGTTGAACGAGACAAAATGTGATCAAGTTTAATGGCAATAATTCTTTGACAAGGCAAGGTGAGCAGCATGTATAGACCTTTTTAAGTAGATCTCATGCTCTTTTCCTGCTGTTAGGTCTAGAGCTATGCATTTTAACTTCCCTCCAAAGAAAGGAACGGGCATCTCACGGCTGCTCCCCAGCTGCCCAGCTCCGGCTCTGTCGTTGCTTTATCAGATGCTCGCTTACGACTCAGACGAGCGCATCACTGCAGAAACAGCCCTGACGCATACATACTTTAGGGAAATCAGGTGATGAAGAAAAGCTGACATCTGTTATGTTTTTAAACAGGCATGCATGCCATTATTCAAACTGAACCCTTTTATTAGAAGAAAACTGTTAAAACTGCTTTGTTTTTTGTACCAGGATGGGAGAGAAGAAATCAGAGATTCCTCAGAGAGTTGCTGAGAATTTGGACGGGACAGGAAACAGTGTGACGCAAAACTCATCAGAGCAAATCTGGCGACCGACCAGACTGGGCAAACAACTGAGAGGAAGGCACCCGAGGCAGACACCTTTAATAAACGTAAGCCGAAACTCTGCAGGTCAACCTGAGAAACACATGAAGGAAATGCTCGCTGAAAGCTTCGTCTTTCCTCAGCACAACATGAAGCGAGCAGTAGACCCTCTCACCAGGAGGAACGGCCTCCGTCCAGCAGAACTACCCAAGCTCAACGTTGCTGCTCATGGACCACAGTTTGCATTCCCATTCTCCACCATCCCTGCATTCACCCTCCATCAGAGAGGAACACTGCCACCCATCACGCCAAAAAAGTGCCAGTCACAGGTGCTCAAGGCAAGTCGAACATTTTCCAATCCTACATCTGTAAATGGTTTGTCTTTTCATTTCAGGACTGTTTTAGTAGGGCTGTGCTTTTAAGGATAAAAGTATAATGATATAATAGAAGGGAACTTGCTAGAGTTTCCAATATGCGCCTAGGTTGGCTTTTAAGCATGATTTTCATCTCTTTACAGCCCCAGGATGAGCCACCTTGTATAACCTTGAAGACCTTCTGCATGCCACCTCTAGAACGGAAACATGGAGGAACCTGAGAGCCAAAACCATTCAAGTATCAGAAGAAAATCTACCTGCATAAACTGGACAGACCTGAAGAACTGAGCAATGTTGTTGTAAAATGTGTAAAACATCATAAGCCCTCATGTTGGAGAAAAGTAACGTCCTAAAACTCATCTTCTCTGCTGGAAGACAGGTCCAAGAGTCCCACAATTCAAGAAATAAATAAGTCATTCAATAATTACATGGCTGCAACAGATTTATTATTTTTACTTCTTTGTCACAAATGTATCTGGTCAAACAAATTTTATTATCAGAGAAACATAACCTGAGAAAACCCAAAAGGGAGTTTTTAAACAATGACTTCAGTTATTTGGGTAAAAAAACCATTCAAACCGAACTGAAAGCATGAACGTGGAAGTTGGGATAGGATAAACGTGATTTCCTGTAGTGTGGCGCATGATGTCCAGTAACCAGAAACTGAACTTCTCAAACATTCCTGTGAACGTTACAAGAAAGCAGAGATCCAGAACTTTTTTCTTTAGGAGGAAAACAAGAACTCCAAAATGCCCAAGAGTCTAAAACTTTATCTGATTGGTCAAGAAATTACTTACAGTGCATTGCAAAAGTATTCATACCCATCAAACTTCGATGTATTTTCATTTAATTTCCCTTTGGGATTAATAAATTATTTTTGAACTGAATTGAATTTTACTGGGATTTTTTCAGATTTGATACGTATGCCTTATGAGTTCAAGGGGTTTGAATACTTTTGCAAGGCAATGTAAGTTTTTAACTTTGACATGGTACACAGCAGCAGAAGAATTAACATCCAAACATCTGGCTTAACGTTTAGATTTAAAATCGGCATGATTTCTGAAACCTTCGAGTGTCTGTGGCCTAAAAGCCACAAATGACGCCTGATTGAGGTGTGAACCGGTTAAAACTTTGATTTTGTCAATCAGCGTGAAAATGCAATATTTTAAAAACCAAAAAATCTAAACCTAATTGTCCCTTTTCCACCAACAGCCCTGGGATTTAAAGCCCCATGATTTGTTTTACCCGGGTGGTGGAAATTATGAAAGCTGCAATACACATTTAGTCCAGTAGATGGCATCACTCCTTTACTCCCTTTAAAAAGACCCTAAGGTAATAAATAATTTTTTGTTTCAAATAAAAAATAATAGATGAGCAGCTTTAGAGTTATACAGTTAATTCCTTCCATTATTCCTTAAGTTGTTCTGGATCCATAAGCAGGAAACATTTAAATCATTATTTTACATTTAATTTTTTATCAACCTTTATCAGGCTAGAGTTGCTTTACAACCGCATGATCATTTACAATTACTATTAAACACTGAGGAACACTTATTTTCCTTTTACTATTATTATAATTAGGTAAACTCAGATCATATTTCTGCAGCACAAAGAGAAATGTTTTAATTAAAAATGTTATTAGAATAAAAACAACAGTATCAGTCCAGAAGTACAGGGAATTGGTACCATGACCGTTTAATCATAACCAAATATTTAAATAAAGTAGTAGATGCATAGACAGTGAAGTAGACGATAGCAGGACATGAGTGAAGAGGCTCACTGGGAGCTTTTAGGAGACTGCATCCCAACCTGGAACTGTGGTCTCTCCTCCTGCAGAGCTGCCTGTATTAAACTATGAGCAATGATCTTGATGAACTGACTGCACAGATGAAGTTTGACGTCTACTTTCTTGTTTAAAAACATTTTAAGAAATCCTTTTTGTGACAAATTAATGGTATATAAACGATAAATTTGTATACTCACCGCTGCCATTACTGCAGCTGGTGTCAGAATGCAACTGCTGCACACAACTCCGTCCCTTCAGCAATCCTAGGGAAATCTGAAAAGTCCTTCTCCAGACCAGGACCTTTTACCAGTGAGAGTAAAGCCCCGGTAAGGTGAATTTACTGGGGTAAATTTGTTTGGAAACTTGCCCTGGGCTTTCAACAGCAATGGAGAAGATGCTAATGATGTTAGCTTATTGCCAGCCACAGAGGTCTTAAATTCTAGTACAAGAGGAAAACCAATAATTCAACCAAAATATGGGAAAAATGACTGTAGAACTGAGAAGAAAATACATTGTCCTCACTGAGGAATGTGTTTGTCATCGATACGGTTTAATTTTCTTTGTTTTAATGACTGACCTTGTAATCCAGTCCAGGAGAGATGTGTAACTCAGTCATTGTTTCCAGACTATAGAGGGTCATTCTCTGTGTAGGTGCACAGATATTAATAAAAAACAACCAGAAAACAATGTATTCAAGATTATTTTAATATTATTAATATGTATACTTTAGGCTTTAGAAATATAACTATCAATGACAAAACTTCCACTGGAGTAATGGTAGTTTGCTTAGGCCCCCATCAAATCAATTAATTACAATATACACATTATGATACAGAGCAGATTTGAATCTGAAATAATATTAAAATAAATGCTCAATAGATAAAGGTTTTAATATTTTTTTAGCATTTTCTTCACCTAATGTATTAGCCATTTGTAAGTTCTTAGCACACCCAAACATGTAAAGCCATTATCTTCTAATAAACTAATTTAAGTGCAAACCATTTTTTCCTTGAAAAGACTATGATTGCAGCATCCTGCCTTAAGCCAAGTGCAACAAGACAGTCATCAACCCTCTTTTTTGTTCCATTAGAGTAGTATAAAAAATAACAAAACAGCTAACAACAAAAAAAGAAATCAGTGCAAAGTCATTAATGGGGAGATTCTAGTCACAGAAGACAGTAGTGGGTGAATATGGATGGAAGTCAATTTTTCCGTTTTTCTCAAAACAAACTTTTCCAAACTAGATATTTTAATCTGTGTCTGAACCTAGACTGGGTTATGTAGCAGGACATGGAAAGGGAAACATGGAACATTAAAATGAAATAAACTACCAATTTAATCTCAACTGTGTGGTTTGCTTTTAACAAAGCCAAGCGTTAGTTCCAGAGAGGATAACAGTCTGAGGAGATCTGACACAAAACAAATATATATCTTCAAAAAATCTAAAATGTGTTAAAACTCCAGAGTAGAAAAGAACAATAGCGCAACAGCACTACACCTTTTCCTGTTTCATTCCTCCTCTAAGTCAAGTAACAAACAGAGAAGCCATTAAGAAAACGGGCAGAGGGAAGGGTATAAAAGAAAAGGAAAACTTGCAATGCTTGCAGGGTGAAGAGCAGCATCAGACTCTGGGTTGCAGGGTTCTTTAGCAGCAGAAATATTGTGGCTATACTACTGTTCCACTGGGAGAGCTGGCTTGGTTTTGGGATGACAATAAACCCTGAAAAAAGGAAAACAAGGAGATTTGCATTGGGAAGGTCCACATTCTGTAGCAAAATCAAGCAACAAAATAGTAAATAGTGGCCCCAACTTTCCAAATCCAAGTCCCGTCCTTTACATCAAACGACTGGGCATAACCAAGTCTTTCAGAGCTTTGCTTGACCAAGGCACTTCCTTATTTAATATAATGTTCCTCATTTTCTCACACATCTAGATAATATTCCAAAAATATATTAATAGTAATTTAAGTCCACTGGCAATTACAGCTATATTTCTACCTCAGTTTATCATTTCTATTTTGCATGGCAGACTTTCTGGTATTAAGCTGTTTAACTCATTGTGAAGCTGAATATTTAGAGGATTCACTTCAGCTGAAGGTTCCTGCTATGTTCCTGTCACTTCTGGGCCATCACGTTCTTTGTTCTAGAAGAAAATCACTCGAGGACCTACAGGTAGACACAGAAGGCTGTAGGCGTGACAGGAATCTTCAGGCAGAGCTGCTTTCCAACATTTATCCGACAGCTGTGCACTGCTGATCAGCCAGCTGAAAGAAGACTACTGTAGCTTTCCGGGCTTACAAGAAAAACAAACTCTTGGAAATAATACAGATGAAAAACGAAGTGCCCCCCCATTATTAGGCTAATGGTTACTAAAGTCTGTGCGGCTGGCTACCACAGCAGATAGCCCAACTAATTAAGCACCAATATCAGCTTGCTAGAAATGGTCTAACTCAAAAAAGCCGAATGTCAACCTTGAAACTTGCTTCTAAACTCAGGTGTTTTTTCTGTATTTGTATTTCAGTATTAAAATGAAAATAGTTTTTAACGTGACAGTATTACAGCTGTGATTAGCAGAACCGATGGTTCGTGTTTTTATGTTTTAAACCAAAGTAATTGGCTGATTTTATACATCCCATAATGCAGTGAAAGTCCGACTCCTGGTTCTGGTTCCTCACCAAACAGAATGAAGCTATAACCAAGTTTAGCTTGAACATTTTTAGCTCAGTTAGAAAATGGATTTCCATTTTATCTGGTGAAATTTGGTCGATATAAGCATCATATAAATAAACCGGATGTTCTTATCTCCGACCAGACATGGAGGATGTGTAACTGGGCTTTGAGTTTCATTTCCAGCTGACACTGATTAACGCGCCGACGTCTTTTTACCATCCAGCTGTTTTCAACAGAGTTCAGTCAGAAATGTGAGGAAAGCAGGTTTCAGGTAAAACTTTAACAGAATCAACATTATTAATCGTGTGACGGGCCCGGCATTGTCCCCCTGGATCCCTCAACACTTTTTGGGATTTTGGAATTTTATTTTGGCACAAAATGGTGTAAACTGTGACCAGGCTGGGCATTTTGGGCTGAATTACAGTTTTCCCACCATTTACATTGTTTATTTGGCTTTTAAACTAAATACAGAAATCTGGTTTCTTTAAAAATGTTTTCATCCATTGGATCACATTCAAAATAAATAAACTACCCCTGCAAGGTGGTTTCTATTTTTCTTTAATCCACAGAAATATCTTCAACAGGTGAAGGTTTTTCCCCAATCTGCATCTGTGGTACAAAATAAATCTCAAGATTGTTTCAACAGAAAACTAATCAGTAAAACTGGCATTCAGGGGTTAAAATTGAGTTATGAATATTTGTTATGTATGATGAAGTCAGAAGTCAATGTTGGCATTTGTATAGAAAATAGTTGATAAATAATATTTCTATGGCAATTTTTAGAAAGCATTTTCTTGGTCCCGAGGACCCGGCTGCAGCAGCCTATTTACAAACAATTAGGCACAAAAAATAATAACTGAGCCAAATATAAGTTGCTGCTGATTTTTGACGACCCCAGGCTCGTGACCCAATTTAATTATGGCATTCTCAAAGATTTTGTGATTCATAATATTTCTATGCCAAAAAAACATTTTGTGTTCAGGGATCCGTGTGGAGCTCCAGGGGATCCGTGTGGAGCTCCAGGGGATCCGTGTGGAGCTCCAGGGGATCCGCGTGGAGCTCCAGGGGATCCGTGTGGAGCTCCAGGGGATCCGTGTGGAGCTCCAGGGGATCCGTGTGGAGCTCCAGGGGATCCGCGTGGAGCTCCAGGGGATCCGTGTGGAGCTCCAGGGGATCCGTGTGGAGCTCCAGGGGATCCGTGTGGAGCTCCAGGGGATCCGTGTGGAGCTCCAGGGGATCCGTGTGGAGCTCCAGGGGATCCGTGTGGAGCTCCAGGGGATCCGTGTGGAGCTCCAGGGGATCCGTGTGGAGCTCCAGGGGATCCGTGTGGAGCTCCAGGGGATCCGTGTGGAGCTCCAGGGGATCCGTGTGGAGCTCCAGGGGTTATATGGAGATGGACAAAAAGCTGGAAATGTGAGACAGATGTTGTGATCCTGTTTTTGCTTTTAGAAACAGTAAAACTAGAAAAGATGAAGAGTCCAGAGGAGGTTGGTTCATATCAGAGCTAAAAACTTTGCTCACTGGCTGAAAAATCAAGGGGAGCCACAACCTAAACATCAGGGTTTTTCAGTTGTTTTAGCTAAATTCAGGCTAAACAAGTTTCATCCCCTTTTCAGATCATAGAACCAGGAACTACATTTACATAGCTGCAGATATATTTTAAACTTAGGGTTTATAAATACTTCCTATGCAAGCAGCTGTACATTTAAGTTTACGCCTGGCTGCCTGTAAAATGAAAATGTTGCTATAAAAAGCTATAAATCTTCATCCAAATGTCACAGGTTTGTTAATCTTTAGAATATAAGCTGATAAAGTATAACAGGCATGATGTCATCATTTCAACCTCCCCACATCTTCTTTTAAAAAGAACTTACCACTTTGCCTGGCCTCGCCCATGTGCAAATAAATCCCTCCTGACAAGCAGTCACTAAACAGTCCTCTAAAAATATGAGTACAGTCAGTCTCTCATGTGCTATTTTTTTACAGATGAGGGGCTCGAGGAGGGGCACGTCCTCCATACGCGGGCACAGCAGAGTGCCCAGAGTCTTAGCCGGGTCTGTTTTGGTTTTTGTCAGCAGGTTTAGCTTGTCGCTGCTCTTGCTGCTGATGTGACCCATGCTGTGGTTGCGTTTGTGGTCCTTCTCGTGGTGGCGCTCCTTCCGGTCGTGCAGAGACAGCGTGGCAAACTTACTGACGCCGGTAGCGATGGCACTGTCCATGATGCCGCTACCGATTCCACCGCCCCCGCTGCCGGTCTTGTTGGTGCTGTTTGCAGTGGTGGTGCCGGCTGAGTGGGGCAGGCTGTTGGAGCGTGGTAAAGTAGTAGAGAGGGAATTAATGCCAGGAGTATTGGCACCGCTGTTGCTTCCGTTTGTAGTGTTATTAGAGGTGTTGGTGATAATTGTAGCGCCAGCAGGAGGGCTGGTAGCGTTCATCACATTAGTATGCGTCCGTGTCCTTGACAGAGGAAGATGAGGGAAAAGGATGTCCTCAGTGAGGTCCCATAGGCAGAGCTGAGTGTCCTGGCCCACCGAGCCAAACCGGTACGTTACGCTAACAGGCCGACTATCCGTGGAGTTGCGCTTGGAAAGTCGGGACTGAGTGCTGTTGGCCCGGTCTCGTCCAAAGTGGATCATCTGATCCTGGAAGTCCTCGTCGCTGCCGCTGAACTCCATTGGGTCACTTTCCTCCACACTAGTAGTGTAATGGTCAAATGCCACCACACTCACCCACGACTTGTGGCCGTGACCTCGAGCAATGACTCTGCAGTCCAAGAACGACCACACGGTGACCAGATCATCCTCCCCTCCAGCTACGATGTACTTCCCATCGGGGCTCCAGCACACACACAACAAGCCACCAAAATAGCTCTTCATGGTGCCGTGGAGCTCCACGGCATCAAAGTTGAACACCCGAAGGAAGCCATCCTGACTTACACAACCAAGGAACTTCCCGTCAGGAGAGAAGGCAAACTCGTTCAGAGCCCCCTCCCCGACCGTCCATTTCAGGAGGGGGTTCCGCGTAGATTTGCTCTTACAGGTGTGGACCGAGTAGTTCTCCCCCTGTTTGAGCAGCTGGTAGTGCGGGGCTGTGGTGCCACAGGTGTGCTCCACATTGTACAGATACATATTCCCGCTGGCATGGGATACCAGGAAGAGGCTCTCAGAGCCCGGGACCCATTTCACACACGTTACTCTGGACTTGTCAATTAATCTCTGGCATCAGAGAACCAAGGGAGGGTTTAAGAGATGGATGGAGGAGAACAGAGGGAGAGGAAAATTATTTCAGTACATTGAAACAAACTGAATGTCACATTTATGATACATGTAGAAAGAACTAGGCATAACTTGAGCAGGACTTCAGAGTTTAACAAAACTGTTCTTCCAGCTTTCATTGGTGCTCCACATTGTACTTGTGCAAAGATATGGAGGTTTTTTTATGCCTGTACAACATGCAGAAGGAAGGAATATGACCTGAGTCCAGTGTGTCACCTACACCCGCTCCTCCAGCAGCTAACGCTACGTCACTTTCCATTGAGCTAAAGGTTTGTTTTCTGACTGGTCTAGTGTGTCTGTTGAATGTGTTACCAGCTCATCAGAATTACTGGGATACTGGCCTGTAGCCGTGGCTCTGCGTGCCATTATTTGACAAAATAAAAAGCTTTTTGCCTGAGGTGCTCCAACAATGTTTGTACTGGGTCAAAAGAACCAAGACAGCAGAACTGAGACAAACCCTCCTTTAAACCTTCATAATAAGAGCCTGAAACATGAACTGTCTATAAGATGATCTCTGTTCACTCAAACAGCCTTAAAGCTGGGTGGACTGTGTTCAAACACATGCACTCCTGATGTATTTGTTCACTAAATGAACAAACAGAACATTTAGGTCATTTCAACTTTATTAATTGCTACTTTCTACAAATAAAGCTTGGAATGATGTGTTTTCGTGCATAATGAGCAGGAATCAGTTATTTAGTTTTGTTTTTAATATACAGCAGCTGGTATTTTCCAACGCCAACATTTCACCTTCAGCACAGATGTTTTTTGTAAAGTTGTTTCACAGGAACATTACTGCCATCGTCATTAAATAAAAGTCAAATTTTGCAAACTGGAGCTCATTTCAAATCTTTTCTTTTCAGACCATTTCATTAAAACCCAAAGACGTATTCATTAAACTGACCTGTTTAGATAGAAAACAAATCAAATATAAAACATAATCACTCTCAGCATGTTGGTGAGAATAATATACTAATAATAATGTATTAACGATATCTACTACTTGTATGTTAACTTAAGTGTGTAATAATACTAGTTGGATATTTTAACAGTGATATGACTGCTCGTCAAGATGATTTTTAGTACCATAACATTGCTGTTTATAAAGAAGCTGTAAACATCTGGATGGACCTAAACGTTGGAAAAGGTAGGAACACCAGTGCAAGAGATTTGGTTTGGAGCCCCTATTTTCCTGAGGGACCTACCTCCTCATTGAAGAGTTTGCTTGTCTCCTTCTTGATGGGATCGATGAGCTGTACCTGTCCAGCAGAGAAGCCGACCAGCAAGGACACACTCTCTGCAGTCGCTGTGAGGTGGTTGAAGTCATGGCATGTGGGCTGCGTCCCCTTGTAGATACGCTTGTCGATGGGTTTGCTCAAGTCAGCAGCCTAAGGAGAAAAAAGTTCAAGAAAAGCATGAAGAAATCTCTTAATTAGGCCTGAATAACAGAAGCGCTACGGTCTTAACAGTATCAGCATGAGCAGTACTGCAATAACAAATGACTCATTATATTTCGAGTGCGGTGATGAACATAAGAGCGAGGAAGATTTGGTTTAATTGCAACTGAATTAATTAATATACAACAAATTGCAATGTGTTTTTCTAATACTGTACAGCTCTACTTTCAGTGTCCCTGTGTTGCTTTTTGCATAAGATAATCAATCAGTTCTTTCAGTTTTATTTACAATGACTTCAAATAGAGGCAGGCACACTGTTAAACCAATCCCCAAGGATTATTCAGCGCGTGCAGAGGCTCATTAATGTTTCACATTAAAAGGTTAACGGTTCGTATCACAGCACAAAAAAAAAAATCAGCCTTGTCCAGATTAAAAGTTTCTATTGTTTCTGTCAGGGCTCAAAACATTTTCTCAAAACATTGCTTTTTAGCTTCTGGACCAACTTAAATTGGCTCAATTTTCAGATCTTTAACCCTAAAGATCACAAATCTAGACTTGATTATAATACATCTAATATGTTGTTTGAAAACTATAGTTTCAAGACTTTATTTGTTAAGCATCCAAACCAGACCCAGTTTAAGGTGCATGTGTTTGCATTTATCTGTGGGTTCGCTGTCATAGACTCAAAGCTCAAAATGATCAACGGCTTAAAGAAACATTTATGTTTGATTTGGCAAATTAAAGAAAAGTTTTCATCGAATAAATGTAATAAGCCCTTTATTTTTCAATATTTTTGATTTTTATGTTTTCTTTGTTCTCTCTATATTAGATTGCTTTAGCCCATATTATTCTAGATGATTTATTTTGTTATTAAAGTTTTTATTAGTTTTTATTAGTTTATTTCAGAACATATACATAAAACAAAAACAATCCCAAAATAAAACAATAACAAACAAGCAGACAAAGAAAAGAAAAAACAAACAAAAATATATATATATATATATATGATATAATACAATACAAGCAGGTCAGTGCCTATGAAATAATAACATAAAGGTTCCATAAAAGATCTGTGTGTACAAACATCCTTGATGGTAACAGTAATAGCCACAGTAAACAAAAGAATTATCCATCAGTATTTCAATATTGACAATTCAGTTGAGGTGTTTATTTGTCCCAGTAGTGCAGAAGAGAAAACAGTCCCAAGTTTTCTTGAAATTTTGTGTCATTATTTAGCTTGGCCAACATTCGTTCATATGACAGTTTCCAACATTGATTCCAGCCAGCTTTTAACACTCGGGACAGACGCAGATTTCCATAACCGGAGGATTACTCTGGCAGCTGTGATCACCCCTACCTGCATCACCGTATTTTGATGTTTCGACAAATTAGGCATTACTGTTTGATCCCCTAATAAACATAATCTTGGTGATATGGGTATCGTCTCACCTATCCACTTTCTTATATAATGTATTACTTTTTTCCACAATGGGAAAATGTATTTACAGTCCCAGATCGTGTGTAAAAAGGTTCCTGGTTCCGTATTGCATTTCCAGCATAGGTTATTGGTAAGTAACCCCATTCTATGAAGTCTAGATGGGGTAAAATAGAATCTATGCACCACTTTATAATGCAGAAATTTTCCCCTAGATTCTTTGATGTATTTCCCATTACGTGATAGTATTCTCTGCCAGTCATTATCGTTAAAAATGCAGCCAAGGTCCCTCTTTCAGGCAATCCTCAGTCCCCCACAAACATCTCCCCGCATACCATTAAATAATTTGTAAAGGGTGGAGGCTTTGTGTTTGATTCCAGATGAGTCCATAAAATCCTGTATTGGGTTGTCCTTATGTGAATCATTTTCTTTAAGCATACAGTCTCTAATTTGTAGGTATTTCCAGAAATGATCTCTTTTTATATTATATCTGTTCATGAGTTCTGAAAAGGATATAAAACCCTCATTTGTGTATAGATCACCTACTTTATGAATTCTATTCATAAGCCATTGTTTCCAATAAAGTTTTTTCCCCAATACAGATAGAGGGATTGAACCATAAAGAGGAATACAGCTGTTTAAAATTCGACATCCCGCATATTTTATGTACCTCCTTCCATACTAGTTTTGAATGAGCTAGTACTGGGTTTGTGGGAAGAGGCTTTCTGTTGTCCATTGAACCATGGGAAAGGATGTCCATTGGTCTGAAAGGACTCACTATCTCCTCCTCAATGTTCATCCAGCTCGGTTTTGTGTCTCTTTTTTCATAATATTTGGCCAATCTAGACATTTCAAATGCAAGATTATATAGTCTCACAGGAGGGAGTGCCATGCCCCCTATGTCCCTTGCACTCCACATTTTCTTAATGCTAATTCTGGGTTTCTTCTTGTCCCACAGGAACTCTTTAACATAAGTCTCATATTGCTTATAAACCTGGGGTGGGATATCAACAGGCACCATCATGGACACATAATTGAATAATGGAGCTATCACCATTTTGATTACATTCACCTTTCCCCATAGAGAGCTTCAATTTACCCCATTTAGCAAGATTTGTTTTGATCTTCAGAAACAGTGGTTCCATACTCAGGAGCATTATTTCCTCTAGATTCGGGTGTAGTCGTATTCTAAGATATTTCACACTTGATGGGACCCACTTAAAGTTAAATGGTGTAATGTCTTTAGAGGTACAAGTTTTAGATATTGGCATACACTCAGATTTATTCCAATTTATTTTGTATCCTGAAAATTTTGAGTATGATCCAACACATTGTAATAATGCTGGTATAGATTCAGTAGGGTCTGTTATAACGGTTAAGATGTCATCTGCATACATAAGCAATTTGTGCTCTTTCCCTCCTGCGTGTATCCCTTTAATTCTTGGGTCAGCCCTTATTGCGACTGCTAATGGTTCTACAACCAGCGTGAAAAGCAGTGGGGACAGAGCACAGCCCTGCCTCGTCCCCCTGGAAAGCTGAAAGAAATTGGACAGTCGACCATTCGTCATAACCGTTGCTTTTGGCCTAGAATATAGTATTTCTACCCACTTGCCGAATACAGATCCAAATCCAAATTTTGGGAGTACCATCTTAAGAAACCCCCATTCTACGCGATTGAAGGCTTTCTCAGCATCTAGAGAAAACGCTGCAACAGGGACTGAGTTAGAATAATTCATGTGTATTAGGTGAGTGAGTCTCCTCATATTGTCAGCTGCAGATCTGTTCTTAATGAAGCCTACCTGGTCTTCTCCTATGATGTCCGGAAGTACTTTTTCTAATCGTGATGCTAGTGTCTTTGTTAGTATTTTACAATCTACTCCAATCAGACTGATGGGCCTAAAATTAGATGGATCGGAGATATCTCTGTCCTTTTTTGGGATAAGTGATATTAGAGCCTCATTGAGACTGTCAGAGAGAGAGCCTGACTCAAAAGCTTCTCTGTATACTTCGTGCAGCACAGGAGCAATGGTGCCAATGTACTTTCTGTAATATTCAACTGGAAATCCATCCAGACCCGGTGACTTCCCAGTCTTCATAGATGCGATTGTGGCTTTGATTTCTTCCAGAGTGATAGGGGAGTCTAACTTTTCTCTTTGCTCGTTAGAGATGGTGGGCAACTTCAAGGACGAGAGAAAACCATTAATTTCTTCAGTATCAAAATTATTAGTGGATGTGTAGAGGTTTGTGAAAAACTCTTCAAAGACCTTATTAATGTCTTTTGCCGAGGTGAATGTCTTACCATCTTTCTTAATTAATGGAATGTTATTGGAGTTATCTTGTTGTTTAAGTTGTCTCGCTAATAACCTGCTGCTTTTTTCCCCACCTTCATAATATTTAGTTTTTTGTCTAAATAAGGCATATTCGGCCTTTTTGTTATATAAATCATGTAACTGATATTTGAGATTACAAAGTGTTTTGATATGAATGATGCGAATAATTATTTTCTATTTTTTTCTCTAAAAGATTCATTTCTTTTTCCAATTGTTTTTCTTTCCCAGTGTTTTCCTTTTTAATCTTCGATGCATAAGCAATGAATTTTCCCCTTATGTATGCCTTCGACGCTTCCCATACTGAGGCTATATTGTCTGTGGAACCAGTGTTTACTTGAAGAAAAAATGTAAGATCCTCCAGAATTGAATTACTAAATGTCTCATTTTGCAGCAACATGATATTAAGTCTCCATCTTCCTTTCATTTCTTTGTCTACCTTGAAATCTAAATGCAACTCCACAATGCCATGGTCACTTATAATAATTGCTCCTATTTCGCAGCTCATTACTGATTCCACTAACTTGTTAGATATTAGAAAAAAGTCAATTCTGGAATATACCTTATGACTGTGTGAATAAAAGGTATATTCTATTTGTCAGTCTCCATATATCAACTAAATTCCAGTCTTGTACTAACATTTGTATTGCAGCCCTATCCTTGGGCAATGGTCTACCCCTCGATATACTTTTATCAATAAATCCATCCATCACCTGGTTGAAATCACCTCCCAAAACAATGTGGCCCTCAGTATTTCCCAATACACTATTTATTTCATGAAACAAAGTCAGGTTCTTCTTGATTGGGCGCATATATGTTGCACAGAACAGTTCTGGATCCATTTAGTAAAGCTTCAACACATATGAAGCGTCCTTTTTTAATCACTATATTGTTTAAGCATGACAAAACTCACGTTCTTATTAACGAGGATCATCACACCATTTTGTTTGCTTGAATAGGAGCTATGGTACACCTCACCCACCCAGCCATTTTTAAGTTTTGCCGCTTATTCATCCCCAGCAACATGAGACTCTTGAATAAAAGCAATATCGGCGCCTTTTGATTTTAGATATGACAGAACTTTCTGTCTTTTAATTGGATTTCCACACCCATTTATGTACCATGATATTATATTAATATATACCTTTACCATTTTTTGCTATTTGATAGACATTATGTAACTTAATCTGCCACCTGTCAAGGCACACTTCAGCATAATCAAGACTATTAACAACATCTATGAACTGTATTAGGCAAACTGACCTGGTGCAAAATACATAAACCAAAAACCGTAACATAAAACTAAACGAAGCAACAGAAAACATGTTGCCGTTTTAATAACTCCTATCTATTTAACCTGACTAGAATGTAGATAGTCTGGAAACTTCATCCTCCATTTATTTATTTTCCTAAATACAGAAATATCATAGCTGTATCCCTCAAATATTGCAATGTAAAAAAGTTCCACAAAACCCTTTCAAACCACAGGAAATGTATTTGAAGTGTGTCCATAAATTCATTTTTGAAATACACAAATCAAATTTTTATGAACAGAGACAAAAACAAACATAAAATGTACATTGTGAACATTTTGAGAAAAGATAATATGTACATCAATATAAACTATTTACAGAAATGTAATTAAATCTCTAAGTGTGCCAGAAACCTATGAGCACACATATATGTTCATAAGACCATCTTCAAACAATAAAAACTGCAAAAAACAACGAAAATTAAAGCGAAAGCGCGAGCGACGTTTACCGTGGAAAAACTACAACTTCTGGGGGAAAAAAGACCGCTCCCGGGAAAAAACACCCAGGAAATGACATAACTTCCGGTTGTTACAGGCATTGGTGTGAAAACCATGTGATAGTTCATCCACCAATGTCATCACGCATCTTCCGATGTAGGAAGTACACTGCGGTCTGGATTTTAATGTTTGTTTTTTGCAATTTTTCACTGGATTTCTGCAACATTTTCTGGGACACGTGATGAATAGAATATTTTAGTTGAACTCTCCAGTTTCATTTGTAAAAAAAAAAAGTATTGTTCTAGCTTATTTGGTCGTAATTCTACAGGCGTTTAAAAATAAATATGCAAATGGAGCGCTGGTGCTCCCGCCGGTCATAAAGGGTTATTTTATTTTACCTATTTATAATTGAAAAATGAATACATTAAATTCTGTACTTTTCCATTATTGAACACTATATATGAACCCGGCATTCATTAAATCAACTAATCAGACAATAAGAATGATGTGTCCTTCCTGACGACAAGGCTAAAAGTGTCTAATGGTGCCAGAAACACTAAAGAGACAAGTGTAGAGGTCATCTTAGTGTAGAGGTCATCTTAGTGTAGAGGTCATCTTAGTGTAGAGGTCATCTTAGTGTAGAGGTCATCTTAGTGTAGAGGTCATCTTAGTGTAGAGATCCATTAGAAGAACTCTTGAAGCCAAACTACAAGTCCTCTCAAATAATCTAAGAGCTGACAGAGACCATAGCTGAAGATGTTACAAAGATCACTGAGCTGCTGTGAACACGTAACAGGGCTCATACTGTAGATAACCAGCAGCAACGGACCAATTTGTTAATAATTTACAGTTAACATCCTGGGAACAATGGAACATTGTTTGAAACGATGACTCCGTTTCTTCACCACTCTTAGGTTTGACCTTCAGTGTCTTTATCTGCACTCGGTCAGTGCTGTTGTTTTAACTTTATGCTCATACATTTTACTATTTTGGTCGAGTTTAAGCTGAAACAAGTACTTCTTCTAACTTGTTTAGTATGATATGTCAGCGTTTTGTACAGTTTCAGCTTGATTGAAGACTTTACATCCATCTGAGCAGCTGTAAAACCCAGAGAGATAGGAAGAAAAAACATCTATGTAGAATAGAATAGTGCAAAAGTAATTTAAAAAATGTATTAAGTCAGTCTAAGTTAATTGTGTGCATACACGAAAGAAAGCTTTTTAGGATTGCACCATGTTATGAAATCATGTGATGGCAATATCATTGGTGAATATTGTGTTTATGAATAACAGTAATAATACATTTCATGTGCTTCCAACAGTGTCTGATCTTCAGAGGTTCTGAAGGTCTGAACTCAGCTGTGGTCATCTACTGGAGTGAGACCATCAAACCACCTGAATATATTATTTGCATGCTAAATGTGAATTCATCACACCTAGAATATTTTAGCCAAACATATTACATCCAAACACTCATCTTAATATTTTACACACAGATATGATTATGATATAATTGTGAAGCTCAGCATAGCATAAAATGCCTTTTTTTTTTTTATACTGACTATCACTAATATTTTGAAAGGCCGATGACCCAGGATATAACATTTATATGTATATAAACAACATGTAAATGCCTCAATAATAATGTAGAGCAATCAACCCTGTTGGCAACTATTTCATAAATTTAAACGCAATTTTATCTTTTTTATCTAGGAGTATACCAATTCAAAATACCAAAGTGCAGGTTTTGCATAAACTACCTGTCAAAGGGTTTTGAACAGCCCAATTTTTCCAGTTATTTATTCAAGTCCAATGAATAGAGTGAAATGGTACAAAGGTAAGTGCTGAAGTGCCAGAGTTTAAAGAAAGGAGAGGTTACCCAAAACAGAAAAATAACGTACATTTCAGAATTAATTAAAAAGGCCTTTTCAGGGAACATAAAATGGGTTAAGAATTTAAAGCTGCTCTGCAGCAATGAAGGTTAACCAAGCCTTGAAAGCTGGTGCTACTGATTCCTACAGATGTTCCAACTTTTCTTGACTGCTTACAACCCCCTCAATCGGACACAAAGGGCTCTGACAGGAAGAGGTCTGGCAGACCTAAAGCCACAACTGAATCGTAGGACAAGTTTCTGAGGGTTAACAGCTTGCGTGATAGGCAGCTCACAGGACAACAACTTTAAGCTCAGTCTCAGTTTCAACTGTGAAGAGAAAACTTTGAGCTGCAGGTTTGACAGGACCGGTTGACAAAGAGGCTTCCCTGGGCCTTGAAACACAGCCATTGAACTACTGAAAACTGGAAGAAAGTATTATGGACTGATGGGTCAAAATCTGGTTCATTATGCAGGACCTTTGTACGTCATCGAGTAGGCGAAAGGATGGATCCACAATGTGTGACATCAACTGAAACACGGAGGAGGAAGTGTGATGGTCTGGGGCTGTTTTGCTGGATCCAGGATTGATGATTGAAACAAGATAATGACCCAAAATATAAGTCCAAGCTAAGCCAGAACTACTTCTGGAAAAAAGAACAAGATGGCGAGCTTGAAAACACAGAGTGGCCAGCACAGTCTCCAGACTTCATCACCATTCTGCTGGTTTGGGATGAACTGGGCAGAAGAGTGAAAAAAAAAGCTACCTACAAGCGTAACACATCTTTAGGAAGTTCTGCAACAGATTTGAGAGGAACTTTCTGAATATTTGATTGCTATTGTTGAAAGAATGACAAGTGTGTTCAGCTGTTATATCTGCCAAAGATGGCTACCTTGATGAATCAAAGGTTTAGAATACATTTTGGTCAATACATTTATTCCATGAGTTCCTTTTTAACTCCAATTTCTGTTTTTGTACTTTGCTTTCATCTCAGAGCGCAATGAGACATTAAACTGGATGATTTTCAATAAAGTGGAAAATTTAGGGTGTTAGTGTGTGCTAGTGTATAACTGCATACATGTGAGGGTTTACAGCCAGTAGAGTTTGTGATGGTCTTTGTTTTAGATTGATCAGAGATTTATTTCCACAACTATCTGATCCAACCTACCACACCTAAGATACATCCTCAAGTTTTGGACATCAGGCAGGAAATAAGTCATTTATTTAATCAACCAAGTACTGTATATAACCTCACAGTACCTCCGAGGGCTGCGTACTTTGGCCTTGTACAATGCCAAAAAGCTTTACTTAAAGTCATCTTCTAATCATTGACATTATGTTGTCTAAAACATATTCATGAGGTGTTACTACCAGCAAAACTGCAAACACCACCTGATTGGTGTACAGTTCTCTCTGTAAGCCCCTAAAAACAAACCTTTTACTTGCTATTGCAGGTTGGAGTTTCAATAATTAGCGAGAATTGTTTTATATAACCAAACAGTCGGTTAGTTGATGTTTTCAACATCCTGCCTTCTTAAAAACAACTCATCTGACAAGTGTCGTAGCTTTTCATAGACTTCAAACTAAATATTACTCATTTAGATGAAACTGTTTGTTTTGGGTTCCACTATTTTGACACCCTTGCTAACATACCTACTTTCAGCCACCATAAAAATTCATGTCATCAATCTTGTGCTTTTTTCTTGTCTTTTGTGCGACACACAATACTGTTCTGTCTTAAACTATTTAATGTCACTGTTTCTATGATTATTACTATGATTATTACTGACCCCACCCGGACGCCCTTTCTCCCTCTAAACTCCAGTCAAACATTAACAACTCCGGAATAACTGACATCTGTCAGCAATCATCACTGTTGATAGCTTCCTCACAAACTGGACCGGAAACCAAAAGTATTTTCGTACCAAGAAGTTCTGCTTCTAACAAATGTCAGATATCCTAAAAAAAAAATATCCATATAACCCCTGGAGCTGAGAACTTAAACAGAGTTAGTCTGAGGACCAAGTTTAGCCTCTAGACTCGGTGGAGCTGTTGCCCAATATTAGCTAGTTGCTTTAGCTAGCTATCTGTTAGCCTAGCCTCAGCTCCCATGCTAGCTGCTTTGAAAGTCAAGCATCTCTCAGAGGTATTCAACAGCGCCAAGAGCAGCCTAAAACCCAACTCCAGCTGAGAAAAGCAGGGGTGGGATCCTTGTTGACATTAGCCGAGTTAGCACGGTACCTTTCTAACGCCTTTGTAGATGTAGAAGTAGAGCTCACGGCCCACATTGAAACAGATCCTGTCGCCGTTACCCGACTGGTCGTTGACGTTCACGAAGGAGACCTTGACGGGGTTGGAGCCTTGCGAGTTGAAAGGCACCCTGTTGGGACGGCTGTATTCGGAGTGAGTGAGGAGTTTGTAGACGCCTTCCCGAGTGGTGAACTGAGTTTTAATTTCGTTCATCTCCTTCCCTCCTCCCTCCGCCGCCATCTTTGAAATTAACATTCATCCCTTTCCCCCAGGCCGGATCTTACGCACGGACGGCAGCAGGCATTCCGACTCTTTTACACCTCCCGGCGGTTAACCGAGGAACTGCAGCAGAAGGAGAGGTGGCTTTTTAAATAATTATAATTTGTCACATATTTATTTTCCCAAGCACTACACACTTGTTTTGAATAAATATAAATGTGAATACAATGGTATTTGTAGGTTAAAATATTTAATTACGACACCGTCTCTTTCTCCTTGTCATACACCGATTTGTTTTCCTGTAAATAAACCATTTTGTATATGTACTTATGTCTATTTCTCCTAAAACATGCTATTTAGATTAATTATGAAGATTGTAATTATAAAATGCTCAACTAGAATTTAAAGACACTATCCAGTAGTGTATTTTTACCTAATAAATGTACTCTTTCATAAAAAAAGAAACATTGAAGAGCATTGATTTACCCTGCAGAATTTCACAGGACACACCGTTTTTAAAACAGCATATGCAAAAACAGTACGGCATCATTTACTAACATGTGCAATTAGTTCAGAAGCGCAAAATAACCCGCTGTCTAGTTAACACGTTTCATGAATATGCAGCACCCTACTGAACTCAGTGCAAAGTTGTCCAATTCTGGGAGAAGTTGATGCAAAAATGTTTACTGAAAACGTGCAGTGTGCGCCACCAAAGCTGCAAATAATTGCGGTCATTGTTTGTCTGTCAGTGTTTTGTGTGTCCCGAAGGCAGCTGCAATCCACAGCAGCACTGCGCACAGATGGCAGGCATGATCGCTCCTGCATCGCTGTGTGTCCTCAGGTTTGGCTTCAGCTCCATCAGAGCTGCGAGAAGAGACAGAAACAACACAGAGAAGCAGAGTGAACACAGCATGATGGGAAGCGTAGTTGATCTTAAGTCAGAGCCAAGCTGAATCCTCGGTTGATAACTGTGTTAAATATGCATCACAAGTGTACATATTATCCATCCCTACTGATTTATTTATTTATATTATAAGGACACTTTTTGTGTCCTTTCTTTTGTATATATATTTTTTTTAATTTGCCCTACTATGCTGGGTGTGCACAAGTCTGCTCTCCGTCAGAGCCTCCATCCCGATCTGATCTTTTAGATCTGGAGCAGATTCAGCAGAGCAGCAGTGGATCTGTCTGCTATGGGAAAACGCACAGCTCCGCTGATCCTCCGGCTCCTGGATGGGGTGCAGGAGAAACAGTGACCCGATCCGGAAGCTGCGCTGCGTCATTACGCATGGTCCAGCAGCTGTTTTTTTTTTTTTTTTTTCCCCTTCTGTTCTGTTCTGTTCTTCTGGACTGTTGCAGTTTGTTAATCTTGGTTGTCACTATTCACAGCAGCAAGTCTGTCACCTCAGCCTCCGCCCTGACGAGTTTATTTCTCCTTTCCTTAAACAGATGTTTGTGGTCCTGGGCGTGAAAACTTTTTTTTTTCAGCACTGCCAAGAGATAGTAGGTAAAATACATAAATGCAGACTGAAAATGGCACCTTTTAAAGAGGAAGCAGGGTTCTGGACTTAAGTCCCCAATGTATCAAGACCCTAAAAACGCAGCTTAAGTACACAGCAACAACGCCACACCCCGATGGCCCCCCGACGGCCCCCGACCTCTAAAATGAATCCGGTGCCGCTGGTGGGTACCCGGAAAAAGAGAAAAAGTCGGTTATGAAACGAGAATATGGCAGCTGGCTGTGTCTATTTAATGAACTTGTATTTATCTCCACACTGTTTAATAACTAAAACAGACATAATTTAATTTAAAAGCAATTTTTAAGGATCGGGACAATGTGCGTATATGTTTTTGCGTAATTATTCAGTCTCTAAATAATCTCTATAATTAATTTTATTTTCGTAATTTTCCCCATAATTAGACTTTACAAACCTCAGCTATAAGTAAAATAAATCTTACATTAAAGCTTTCCTACGGTTCCAGCATTATGTTTTATTTTGAAATAAAACTTTAACCGGACGTTTGAATCGCAGCAAATCTTTCTTTACTCAGCTCTGTCCAAATGTTGCTGCTTATAAATCACAGACACCTGTTACACCTGATTTAGTCTGCAGCGCGTTTCCATTAATTCACCATAATATTCATCACCGACATGAAGCAGTTTTTCTGATGTCATGACCTGCAGGACAGGACAGCAGAGATCACTTCCAGGTATGCAGATCAAAATCACCACAGGCACTTTATTATATATATATCATTTTATATGATAAAACTTAAATATTAGGAAATATTTTTGTTAAATATACAAACTATACTACCAGTCAAAAGTTTGGAGTCGCTTATTGAATGATTTGCCTTGTTATTCCCACCTCTGGGAGCTCCTTCCTGACTGCTGGAAAACCATCTCAGGTGATAACCTCATGGAGTGCAAAGGGTAGCTAGTTTCTTTTGTTTCATGGCTTTAATGTCTTCACTGTGTTTCTACTAAGTGAAAAGTAGCCTAATAAAAATTAGAAAAGCCACTGGATGAGAAAGTTTTGATTGGTGGTATAGGTAGAAGTGACTTACTCAATGTCATGCAGGTCCTTCTCAGTGAATTGAAATATCATCTAAAATTTTATGTATTTCAATAATTAAATTCAAACAGTGAAACTGTTAATTTGTGTGAATTTGGATGATTCTGACTCACAGCTAGAAAAAAAAATCAGTTTCTTTAAAAAAAACAGAATTTTCCATCAGACTAATTTAGAAACCGGCAGTTAATCCAGAACTGTGCTCTTAATGAACTTGACCCCCATGTTCTGTGCTGTATCTGCACTCAGTACTTGGTCTGGGCTCCTTTTGCATGAATTACTGCATCATTGCAGCATTGCATGGAGGCTATCAGCCTGTGGTTCTGCTGAGGTGTTCAGGAAGCCCAGGTGGATTTAATAGCAGCCTTCAGGTCATCTTCATTGTTGGTTTTGGTGTCGCTCATCTTCCTCTTGGCAATAGCCCATAGATTCTCTAATGATGCCATTGAATCATGTGTGGTCGCTACCAAGTCATGGGTAAAATCAGCATCTCCTTGTGATTTTGTGAGCAGAGGGAAGCTCTAAAATGTTCTATCACATGGCTGTGTTGACTGTGGACTGGAGAAAACCCAGTAGACCAGAACCAGCAGTTGACAAGGCACCCTAAATCATCACTGTGGAAACTTGACACTGGACTTTAAGAGGCCTGGATTCTGTGTCTTTCCACTCTTCCTTTGAGACTTTGGGACATTGGTTTCCAAATTAAATGCAAACTTTATTTTCATCTGAAAAGAGAACTTTGGACGACTGAGCAACAGTCCGGTTCTTTTTCTCCACAGCCCAGTTAAGACCTTTCTGACGTTCTCTCTGGTTCATGTGTTTCAGCACGAGTGTTTTAGCCTGGTCCTGGACTTGGACCTTTTTCCACCGCACATTTTTCTTCCACACTTATGGTTTGGGTTTTTGAATAGAATTCCTGAAAAACATTTTTCAGTGATGTTCTAATTTATCAAGATTCTCATGTATGCATTTAAAAGTCAGATATGAGTTTGGTGAATTCTTAAAATCTATGACTTCATTTCTCTCTCCTGTCCAGACCTCCGCGACGTACCAAACCCGATGGATCAGCTAACTTTGAGTTGCATGGTAAGACGAAGAAGGTCTTGTTCACTTTGTTTTCTTATCAGGTGAACATTTCATTGATTTGGTGACATGAAATGTTCTTTCTCCTGCTGTGACGTTCACGTGGACGGGAGATGTGTAAGATGGAGTCCAGCACAGATTCAGACTCGGAGATCAGTCCGAGGTGGTCGGACACCAGCACTCTGGTATTCCTTCTGTTATTAAATGTAGCACAATAAGAAGTTTATAGTTTTTTAGAACATGCAGGTCTAATCAGACATTTACATAATATTAACATTGTTCATAATATTATGATGTATCTGAACTGTCCTTTTCAAGGTTGGAGTGATTATCCAACTTTACAGAACCCGGTGGGCAATTTGGATTGCATATCCAACAGGGTTGAGGTCCATGCTTTGCCTGCTTCATCAAGTCCAAACCTGGTTTGGATGTTTCAGATCATTGTCCTGTTAAAACAACCAATTGTGTCCACCAAAGAAAGGAAGTTGGTCATGATGTTCAGGAGCAACCCAGGAACCACCAAGGCTTTAAGCCAGTTATGTCCTGGAAGGTGCTGGAACCTCAGTGTCAGTCTGCAGAGTGAAGCCGGCTGAACATCAGCATGGACTGAACGGGAGCCTTCCAAGAAAGAACCCCAGCTCAAAAACCAGCTCCTTCAATCTCAAATTAAATGTTCAGCTGCTCGCAGGAACAAGTTAACATTCCTGTGGAGAAACATTTATGATCTCTTTCATTGCTGTGGAGGGATTCTGACACACTTTTTGTTTCTGCTGAATGGTTTTAATTCAGCCACATTGGAGGATTTTCTGGCTTGAACGGCCTGTTTAAGGGCACGCCGCAGCAACTCAGTTGGATTAAATTCTCACTTTTTCTGGGCCACTGCAAAACCTTCATTTTGTTGTTCTGAGATATTTGGAAGTGGACTTGGTGTTGTGTTTTGGTTCATTGTCTTGGTGCAGAACCTAAATGTGTTTGAGCATCAAGTCACCAACTAATGGTCGGACATTCTTCTTCAGGATTTTATACTTGAGAGCAAAGTTCCTGGTTTCTTTTTAATTACTACACGTCCTCCTGGTCCTGAAGCAGCCAAGAAGCCACTGATCATCATACTACCACCACCGTGTTTGTAGGGATGATTGTCTTTCTCTGAAATGTTGTTAGGTTTACAACAGATGTAACGGGGTGCACACCTCACAGAAAGGTCCACTTTTGTCTTGTTGGTCCACAGAATATTTTCCCCAAAAGTCTAGATCAGTCTGGCTGCACGGTGGCGCACGGTGGTGCAGTTGGTAGCACTGTTGCCTTGCAGCAAGAAGGTCCTGGGTTCGATTCCCGACCGGGGGTCTTTCTGCATGGAGTTTGCATGTTCTCCCCGTGCATGCGTGGGTTCTCACCGGGTACTCCGGCTTCCTCCCACAGTCCAAAGACATGCCTGTTAGGTTAATTGGTAACTCTAAATTGCCCTTAGGTGTATGAATGAGTGTGTGCATGGTTGCTTGTGTGTTGCCCTGCGATGGACTGGCGATCTGTCCAGGGTGTACCCTGCCTCTCGCCCATAGACTGCTGGAGATAGGCACCAGCTTCCCTGCGACCCACTATGGAATAAGCGGTAGAAAATGACTGACTGACTGAAGTCTAGATCATTAAGGTGTTTTTGGGTAAATGTGAGACTGACCTTTTTTAGTTTTGGGTCAGCAGTGGTTCTGGTCTTGGAACTCTTAAACTTTTTGCCCAGTGTCTCTTTCTTATTGTTGAATCATGACCTCTGACCTTAACTGAGGCAGTGAGGCCTGCAGAACTTTAGATGTTGTTCTGGGTTTTTCTGTGACCTGGATGGGTTTACAATGCTTGGTTCTCTCAGTGGTTCTGGAGTCCCACAGCCTTAGAAACGGCTTTGTAAGCCTTTCCAGACTGATGGAAGTCTGTGACCTTCTTTGAAACAGGTGGTTTCTTTGAGATTTACTAAGGGACCCCATAGTGGGATGTGGAGTATGTATATATGAGCATCTATGTACAATGTTCTACCTTTTGTGGACTAGAGAAAACCACTGAGTTAAAACGTGTCTACAATCGTTTTTAAAACTTATTGAAGCTTTGTTGAATAATCATTACACCCAGGAAAAGAAATCTGTCTAAAATCATACAGATGATGGGAGTATGTAAACGTTTGGCTGTTGCTGTTCAGATGGCATCGTCTAGCCTACCTGTGAAGGTCATAGTGACAGAATCTCTGCTTGTTGTGAGCAGGGATGTGTGAGCAGTGCACCAGAAAGCAGAACCTCACGCCGGGCAGTGTCATTAACATACAAGTCTGCAGGAAGACATGCCGGCTGTTCCTTGGTAAGCATCCTCTTATCCAGTCACATCTGCTGCAAAAGCATCCTACTGACTCATGAGCGGGTGGTCTTGGTTTTACAGTTTTTGGACCCATACGATGGGAGCTCAGAGGATTCTGATGAGTCAAACGGTGGTACCAGCAGGCAAATGAGGAACCACCACGGTAAAGGAGGCGGAGGAGGAGACAGCCTCTCTGGCCAGAGAAGGCAGCTGTTTCTTCACCACTCTGCCTCTTTAACAGTCAGCGAAATGGTGACAAACAGCATGAGGGACTCTTCAATACATCATCAGTCTGTAGTTCACAAAGACGCCAACGAAGTTCAGATGAAATATGGAAGTGATTCTGAGCTGTGGGACTGTGGACTTGCCAGTGAGGTGAAAGAATGCAAGAGGACTCCAGAAGGAGGTGTCAGCTATTCAACAAAGGACATCCATGCCATGGATGTAGAGGTGCAGCTTGATGACTCGGGGTTGGACGGAACAAGATCTCCTACATGTGGCACAACCAGACTTCACACCTTAGAGGACAGGAGCTCATCTCAGATTCTGAGCAGCTGCTTGGAGAGATCCCTCAGACCTCTCTGCAAGAGGAAAGCGTTTCCTCCTGGAGCAGAATTAGTGGAGGCAGAGCCAAGAAAGAGACGATGTGTCAAAAACATGGAGGACGAACAAGAAGGAGCAGGATAAACAATGTTGGAAGCTTCTGGTCACTGCTGATAAATGCCAAAGACTCGTTCTGAAACGCAGGCTGTCTACTTGTGTATTCTGGTTTATTCAAACCTGTTATGATTTCCCAGGAACATTGAGGTTTTTATTTCTTCTAAAGGATTTCTCATAAAGTTTGAGTTCCTCCTGATGTTAAAATGCACTCGGTTGTTAAAGCTTGGAGGAATTTTATTCATAATTTGGTAAGAGATTAAACTTCTGAAGCTTTATTTCATTCATATTGAGCAGATATGAATTGATATTCTCCAGCAAGTGTTAATAACTTGAGCTTTTATGTTGTCTTGCAGTAAAACTAAACGTTTACATTTCATGGAGTCCTTTACAGCAGAAAATATGAAACGGCTCAACTAACAATTAAAAGGTTCAACTGAGTCGAGTCTTTGTCCTGATTGTTTCTGCATTTTACCATTTGTGGTGCGTTCCTGGTGCAAGAACAGAGGTCTGGTGTTCCTTCAAGGTTCTCTACAGGATGGAACCAGATTAAGAAACCATCGCTTATAGTTTTTCCTATCTGGATCACTGTAGAGTCCAGTTTGGCAGGCTACTTTGGAGAGGACTGCTACACATGAAATCTTTTCATTTCTCCACCATGCCTCAGAGTGGGCATGAGGCTCTTTCCCAACATTCATGCGATGCCTCACAGCAGACCCATTGAATTTGTTGCTGAAAAGCTCGATCCTAGTCTCCTGACCAAAGGTCTCGGATCCAGTTAAAGTCCCGTAGTTTGAGCGTGGCGCTGGGGCAGCGGTAGAGCACACACCCTGTGTACAGCCTTCTGCCCTCAACGTGGCTATCTCTTGGTTCGAGTCCTGGCCCTGGCGACCTGGGCTGCATGTCTTCCACCTCTAGTCACCCCATTTCCTGTCTACTTTCAAAGAAAAAATGCAAATAAAGGTCTCTAGTGCTGCAAAAGTGAAAAAAGTCCCAGTATTTTAAACTTCATATATTCATGTTTGTGACAGAAAAGACCTTATTCCTCACATGCTTCGTAATCTTGTTAAAGAAAATTCAAAATCCTACAACCAGAGGTGTGTAGAGTAGCCCGAAATTGTTCTTGAGTAAGAGTGGCATTACCCCAAAATATTACTGAAGTAAAAAAAAGTAATGTGCAGTAATACTACTACAAGTACATTTTTGTGAGTAAATGTAGCCAGTTATTACCCCCCTCTGCTACAGGTAGGTAGGGCCTGGGGAATCTCAGCATCCCTGAATTTAGGGTTAACTTAGATTTGTCATAACTTGCTTTATGAATCAGAACTGGGCCCTGCAACAAGACGACCCAAAACTTACCAGTAAATCTAACAAGGACTGAGAATTAAAAAAATAGACCTGGGCCTAGTCAAAGCCCAGACTGTGGGAAACGGGAACATCCTAGAAACTCATCATACTGTAAATAACTATAAAAAAGCTTCTGTTATATTTATTTTAAGGATCTGTTGCTGTTTACAAATAATTTTGTTTCTAATTTTTAACATCGGGTGTATTTCCTCCTCTTAAATGTGCTCAGATTTAAGGTTTCATTTGCCTAAAACTACAAGATGATGTTGCTGCAGTATTTGAAGTTTTTCTTTAAATTCGTCCATACCTGGGGGGTAAACAGGTCTGGATGAGGATGGTTGGATAAACCTGCCTTCGTCTCTGTATGCTGAACCCGACCTGAACTCTTTGCTGTTTGATGCAGCATCAGGACAGCGATGAAGATATTATCTCCACATAAATCTTGAATTATTAATCTGTCATCTTGTCTGGAGGATGACAACTTGGTGAGAAACATCCAGAGGTTGGAGGAGCTGATTTCATCCAACCAGTCCGGCGTCCATCGTCTGATATTGATAAACAGACCAAGTCATTTACATAATAGTAAAGCAATGTTTTATTAAAGCAATGCTTAAAACTATCCAGATCAAAGTGGAAAACCTTCATTTATTGAGATCAATCTACACAACTGAAAAAAATAAAGTGAACACTTAAATAACACAATATAACTCCAAGTAAATCAAACTTCTGTGAAATCAAACTGTCCACTTAGGAAGCAACACTGATTGACAATTAATTTCACATGATGTTGTACAAATGGAAAAGACAACAGGAGGAAATCTTTGGTGATTATCAAGACACTCAATAAAGGAGTGGTTCTGCAGGTGGGGACCACAGACCACTTCTCAGTACCGAAGCTTTCTGGCTGATGTTTTGGTCACTTTTGAATGTTGGTGGTGCTTTCACACTCGTGGTAGCATGAGATGGACTCTACAACCCACACAAGTGGCTCAGGTAGTGCAGCTCATCCAGGATGGCACATCAATGTGAGCTGTGGCAAGAAGGTTTGCTGTGTCTGTCAGCGTAGTGTCCAGAACCTGGAGGCGCTACCAGGAGACAGACCAGTACACCAGGAGATGTGGAGGAGGCTGTAGGAGGGCAACAACCCAGCAGCAGGACCTCTACCTCCACCTTTGTGCAAGGAGGAACAGGAGGATCACTGCCAGAGCCCTGCAAAATGACCTCCAGCAGGCCACAAATGTGCATGTGTCTGCACAAACAGTTAGAAACCGACTCCATGAGGATGGCATGAGGGCCTGATGTCCACAAATGGGGGTTGTGCTCACAACCCAACACCGTGGAGGACGCTTGGCATTTGCCAGAGAATACCAGGATTGGCAAATTCACCACTGGACCCCTGTGTTCTTCACAGATGAAAGCAGGTTCACACTGAGAACATGTGACAGACGTGACAGAGCATGACCGGTTTGGCAGTGGGTCAGTAATGGTGTGGGGTGGCATTTCTTTCCATGAGCTCACCAGAAGTAGCCTGACTGCCATTAGGTACCGAGATGAGATCCTCAGACCCCTTGTGAGACCATATGCTGGTGCGGTTGGCTCTGGGTTCCTCCTAATGCAGGACAATGATAGACCTCATGTGGCTGGAGTGTGTCAGCAGTTCCTGCAAGATGAAGACATTGAAGCTATGGACTGGCCCGCCCGTTTCCCAGACCTGAATCCAATTGATTACATCTGGGACATCATGTCTCGCTCCATCCACCAACGTCACGTTGCACCACAGACTGTCCAGGAGTTGGATGCTTTAGTCCAGGTCTGGGAGGAGATCCCTCAGGAGACCATCCACCGTCTCATCAGGAGCATGTCCAGACGTTGTAGGGAGGTCATACAGGACATTGTTTTAAGGACATTACATCAAAGTTGGATCAGCCTCCAGTGTGTTTTTCCACTTTCTGTCAGGATGTGACATTTTGGACTTTTTTTGTGGTTTTGTGTTTTGTTTTACTAGATGTTTCTTGTTTGAGGGTTTGTATTCATGTTTATTGCTTTCTGTGTTCTGACAATTCTGGTTTCCTTTTGCCTCCCAGTCGGTTCTCCTCTCATTATTTTCCTCGTTTAGTTATTAATTACTCAGTTTTTGTCCCCTTTACATTCATTGACCCTCTTAGCTCTGTTTCTTCTATTTATCTTTATTCTCCAGTCCCTCCTTTTATAGGTTAGCTTTAGTTACTGTTTACTTTTATTCTAGTCTTCATTTCTTCTTGTTTCATTCTCAGTTTGTTCTATCAGTGTTTACTTTTGTATTCAAGGTTTCTTTATGGTCTCCTTTTGCTTAGGCTTTAGGTTCTTGTTATTTTTCTGTTCCTTCCAGTTCCTCTGTTTCCTTTACCTCTTGGTTATTCTAGATTTCTTATGTTTTGGTTATTTTATCTTAGTCTATTGTTCTGCTTAGGTCTATGTTTCTCTTTATTGGTTAATCAGTTCCACCTGTCTCCTTGCCACACCTGTTCTGCATCTTTTGATTATCTGTCCTTTGTTCTCCTCTCACGTCTCCCTGGATATTAGTTGGTCTGTGCACTGTGTTCCCTGCTGGTTCCTCTGTTCATTCACACTCTGTTCTGCCCGCTCGCTACACCAGGACTTATTTCTGTGTTTGCTTCGTTCCTGCAAGGAGTACACATGTAAGTTTTGGATTCACTCATGTTTGTACCTGCAGTGTTTTCATTTTGTTTTTTGGAATCCTTTGAATAAAGCTGAAGACAGTTTTGAAATGCTGCATCCAAGCCCTTGTCTGCATTTTGGTCCACACCAAAACCCCATCGAGACACTTTCATTTTGTGTGTGACTCCAAATCCAGGCCTCCATTGGTTAATAAATAGATTTTTGTGTGATTTTGTTGTCAGAACATTTAACTTTGTACAGAACAAAGTATTTAATGAGAATATTTCATTCATTCAGATCTAGGATGTGTTATTTGAGTGTTCCTTTTATTATTTTGAGCAGTGTAAGTTAATAGGTGTTACTAAGCACATTGACTGATTGGTGAGTAAAATCAGTTTCATCCCAGATAAGTTTTCTAACCCAGTAGTCTTTGACATCATGAGAACAAGAAATCTTGTAACAAGATGCTTTCTAATTCTTGTATTATTCTAGCACTGCTAGATGTTTAAATTTGATGCAGTTAATATCTGATCTTCAACAGCTGGTATTAGTTTTTCCATGGAACTGTTACAACCCTCCCTCTCAAGCACAAAGCTGCAATATTTGTAATAATTATTTACAACAATTTAGCTTCACAAAAAGGGCACCAACACATTCTTTATGAATTATAATTATGCAAGTGTTTCAAATGAAAATAGTTTAGTGGAAAACATGAATTCTTCTCATGTTGCTGCCAGCAGCTGTATCATTCTGCTCTTGAATGTTGAGGCCTGCAAACAAAAGGTTTTCAACATTCATCTTCCTGACAGACAAATGTTAGAGCTGGATGAAGCGTCCAGAGGTTTTAACAGCATATAAAAGGTGATGCAGCATCTGGGTTATAGAAATGAAGATGGAAAACCTTCCATTAAATTTCTATTTAATTTTCAGTCTGGGAATAGTAGAGCAAGAAATATTAAAGCTTGAAAATGTCACAAAATTGTGTCTAGCTCATTAACTTTAGTCGATTACGATGTGTTTTATTCATGAGATCATGACAAATGAAAAAATAGTTATTCTACATCCAGGTTGAATGACAACAGGTCTTTCTCAGAAAGACAGACCTGCTGGATTTTACTTTATTTGTAAAACAAGAAATAAAATTAAGACCCATTTTAGCTCTGGGCTTAAAATTCCTTCAAAGACTGACAGCTAATTTATAAGAAAACATGACAACAGCAGCTTCTTCAAGCGGTTTTATTCAATCTAAGAACATCCTCTCTAAAATGTTTCCAATCTTTTTCCAAAATTCATTTCCTTCCTATTTTACCTTCTGACGACATCCTCTTCACCTTCAGTCACTTCCCCAGAACCCAACGAACGAAGCCTTACTGCCCCACAAACATTTCTAAAGGTTAATACTGGAATGCAACACACCACTAAGAGCTGTAAATGAGTAATTAAGTGATTAAATGCACCAAAATGGTTTTTCAAAACTTTAGGAGACAGGAATGACTCGATGCAATTATTCGGTGCACAGGATGGCGACGCCACGCTCATAGAAGCTATGAGGATCCTCTTTGGTGGCGATGTCGAAGTCGACAGTGAAGATGAGATCTGTTCTGGTGAAGTTCAGGTATACGGGTAGGGTGACCTGCAGGAGGAGGACAGGAAGCTCAACGTGAGAAGCTTTGATCCAGTGGACCTGACTGTGTTGGTTGATATGTGCTGATCATACCATGTGTCTCTTCTCGGCGCTGCTTTGTTTGACCCAGCGGAGCTGAGTGAGGGGCAGCTCAGTGGAGATGGAGGTGGACAGAGACAGCTTGTTGTTGGAGCAGATGGCTCCCTGCAGTTTCAGACCTGGATGGGACACATTGAAGCTAATTTTACTTTCCTATTCAATCTAACATATTCCATTTTAAAATCCTGTTCCAGACCCAAATCTATTTTCAATCAAATTCTGAAACATTAATGTTGAAATTTCTCGTGCAGCAGACAGACTTTCTTATCTCCATGTTGAACAAATCATGAAACATTCAGATGTGTTGAAGGGCTGTTGCACAGTTCGTTTGGCAGCTAATTCACTCCAGTGTCAGGTTTCATCAGACCTTTAATGCCGAAGCTGCAGGCATCCAGAGTAGCACCCTGAGCCGTGGTGACGTTGACCTCCAGAAACAGCTCTTCCAGCGACCAGCTGTTGGCTTGCGCCACATACTGGCGAGTGGCGGTAATGTAGGCCTCTGGCACAAACAGGCTGCCCAGGCACACATGAATGTTCTAGAGGAAGCAGAAGAACAGAAAATAGCCCAAAACCTCAAACAGCCACCTCTCTTTCAGAGCTTGTTTTAATTTGTACACCAATGGTACCTTCAGCTCCTTTGCACCACCGCCGGCAGCTGCCTGGGAGATCTGCTGCAGCTGTTTGATTCGCTCGCTGAAGTCCGACACCCACTGAATCACCGTCATGGAGACTGGGACTGTGTACCGGCACCAGCTGCGAGGGAGGATTCCTACGGGAAAACATGAACAGATTTACACCACAGACAACGCTCTGATGTTCTGTTTTACTGGATCCAACTTCAACTGTTAACAAATCAGAGATAAAGACCTTTAACCAGGTCACTGATGAGTGTGCGCAGGTAGTTGGTCTGTTTCTTTTTTCCTTCACAAACTTGCACCACGTCAGACAGATTCTGACGGACCTCCTGGAGCATCTTGCCGCCCATCTTCACCTCACGCTCGAAGAAACGGAACAGCGGGTCCTGGTGGGACCGTTCAGACAAAGAAAGTTAAAGCAAATGCAGAAGTGCTTGCTGAATTTGATCATATTATAACCAAAGCCTTCAGTGGACTTTAGAAAACAACAACAATTTGTGTTTCCTGTTCACCACAAGCCATGAGAAGACACAGCAAACATGTAGAAGGTGCTCTGCTCTTAAGAAAACCTAAACTGTTTTCTTGGTCGCCCTGAAAACAAGAAAGCATGGTGGTGGATGTATCATGCTGTGGAAATGCTTTTCTTCAGCAGGGACAGGGTTGATGGGAAGATTGATGGAGCTAAATCCAAGACAATCATGGTAGAAAACCTGTTAGAGGCTGGAGAAGACCTGAGACTGAGATGGAGGTTCAGCTTCCAGCTGGATAACCAGCCTTAACATCCAGCCAGAGATACTATGGAATGGTTTATATCCAGCCAGATTTACATGTTAGAATGGCCTAGTCAAAGCCCAGAACTGAATCCCACAGGGATTGCTCTCCATCTGATCTAACAGATGGTAGACATACCCCATAACTGCAGAGAAAGGTAAGCCCTATGATATAATAAAATCTGTGGATGTACCAAGAGAAAATGTGGTAAACATATTTTATTCCAAAACATGTTTCAGTTTATCTGGTTTAAACTGCTTTTTTGCACAGTAGGAATGCTTGAGAATGCAAGAAGGTGAACGTATCCACCATCTTTCCAGTTCTTTGTCTTCTGGCCTTACCTTGATGTTCTCCACTGTGCGTTTTAGTGGATTAACCATTTGGGGCATAAGCTGCAGCCAATTGCAGGCGGTGGTGTGGAGGGTCCTCATCCAGGCTGGCTGAGTGTCGGAGGTGGACGAAGTGCGCTCCTTCTTCTCGGTCTCATAGGCGAGGTCATCCTCATCCTCCAACATCTGCATTTTCAGCATCTTACCCATCATGTCAGTGCCTGTGCAGCCCAGCAGAGGGAGGGAAGGAGGGAGGTGGAAGACAGGACCATGGGTGGGGGGGACAGGAAATTATGTTTTGGAACAGAAAACCAAAATGGTGTCCCTCAAGCGTTTGGTTAGTTATAAAGGGAGTTGTGTCAAACTGAAATAAGGAGATCAAACAACAAAAACACTCAGGTTCAGAAACACTCAACACCTCAGCCAAGTGGTTAAAATGAGCCGATTTCTCAACGACTGGATCTGTTGAAAGAAAAATGAATGCTTGCAACAGGAAGAGGGAGAAACCTGGGGGTGGATACAGGCATGAAGGAAAGGGAAGCTCATCGTCTAAAGGGAGGGATGGTTCTGAAGCTGTGGGGGGCCTATCTGACGAGGCAGCAGGGTCATATGAGGGGGGAACTCAGGGATAAGTGGGGAGGTGCTGTTTAATGACCTAATCTGAGGGTGGGAGCCAAATATCATCTTAGCAAAGCAACAGGATGGCTGTGAAATACAGCTGCTGGAGGGTGAGGAGATGCACACCTGATCCTTCACAATCCAGTGGCGATGAGAGAGCTACGCTACTCTGGAGGCTACATTATACAGGAATGCCTCTAGATCATAGATAAAACCCCTGACTGAGCGAGATGAAGAGAAAGATGATAAATTAATAGAAAAACCACGTCTGATGTTAGTAGCTGCTGTAAACAGAGATCCATGACAAGCAGAAGCTGAAGTCCATGATGTCTTCTCACTGAATGAAGACAAACTGGTAAAATTAGGGCTGCCATGACTAGTAATCAGTCACCTATAATAGTAATAATAATAATAATAATAATAATATGCCCCATCAATAGCTCCTGTCAACGTAATTTTGAGG
Organism: Girardinichthys multiradiatus; assembly: GCF_021462225.1. Classification (NCBI taxonomy): domain Eukaryota; kingdom Metazoa; phylum Chordata; class Actinopteri; order Cyprinodontiformes; family Goodeidae; genus Girardinichthys; species Girardinichthys multiradiatus. The sequence continues at coordinate 3,552,648 of NC_061811.1, forward strand.
AGAATTTTCTGAAACGCTGTAACATTTACAGCTGTTGCTGATTAGGGTTTAGGTTTGTGAATTCTCCGCTGAGGTCAGAGCGACAGTTTAAAAAAACAAACATGGTGGATGAAGCCTCTGCTTCGCTGAGACGTGAAACGTTTATCGTTTCTAAAGGCTGATGTGGTCATTAGTATCAACGTCCTTCTGGGTAACGGATGACCGGTGTAACGGCGGTCCGAAGAGACGACACCCAGGGTCTGTCTGCTTCCTGTTCCCCTGGAGAAGGTTTATGGAAACGTTTATCTCTGAAGTGTCAATTTCACTCCATCACGTTTAAATCAGCCAACTGTGCAGATGATTGTTAGATCTAAATAAATCAAATTCAAACCAGAAAAGCCTATAATTCCTAAATAATCCGTACAGTCTGTATTATAAGTATAGGAAAATCTTTCCCTTTGAGCTCCACTCATGACCAAACTGAATAAATAAAATGAATGAAAAATAAATGATATTTGTTTCCACTCTGGAGGGCCACTTTATGTATACATTTCACAATTTCAATGGCGAATTATTGTGTTATTTTCTAATATGCAGTAAATGCAGTTGCTTGTTAAAAATAAATAAAATTGATTTTCTTTCTGAAAATGAATGGTTTATATTAATAAAACAAGTCAATTAATTGAGGACAAAAGTTCATGGCAGCCCTAATTAAAAGACTAGGAACAGAGAGTTTGTCAATGTTTGATTGCGTTAGGAGAGAACAGATGCAGTAGTCCTCTGGCTGCAGAGGACAGATGAGCGGTCGACGCCTACCCTGAGTGGTGAGCAGGACCTTCTCTGCGTTACTAGGCAGCCCCAGCCAAGATGGAGTCTGAGTGTCGGGGAGCAGCTCCACCCAGTGCATGAACTCTTCACGCCTGAAACCACATCAAGGTTTTTAGAGTCATTTTAAAACATTGCTTTAATGTTGGTGATGTTAAAATCACGTCAAACGTCACCGACCTGATGCCATCTGGCATTTTAATGTCCTTCTGTCCGTCAACCTTCAGAGCCAGTTTGAACTCGCTGTCAAAGCTTCTTTTGGTGAAGATGCGATCCAGGAAGGTGATGAGCAGCCGCTGGTCGAACTCGTTGTCGATGCGGCCGCCGTAGATGGACTGGGCCATGAGGGTCTTCAGGGCCGCCCAGGGGATCTTATCTGGCGCGATGTTCTGACGACCCTGGGTATTCGTGTTCAAAAGAAGGCAAACTTGTCAGTTTCCAAAACCTGCCAATTTAATTTGGCTGAAAATGGAAAATGCGTGTGACTCAACCTTGGCAGTGTCATCCAACCAGGTGTCAATAGTGTCACAAGCAGAACGGAGATCCGACTCTCCAAACTCGTACTTCTTGGACCAACCGAGGGGCGCGTAACGCAGGCGCTCCTGGATGACTGCGTGGAACCAGGCCAGGAGGAAGTAGAGACGTGCCCGCTCATTGGGAGCCTTCAGAGGAAACAAATGATTAATGGTAGAAAAACCAACGTTCTGCTTAATTACCGCTGCTTTACTGTCAATGTTTCATCACCTTGCACATGCGAGCCACCGGGATGCTGCTGAAGGTCCGGAGCATGTTGGCTTTGACACCAGGAGGAGGCTCAAACACGAAGATACGCCCTGCACGGAGCAGGTTCACCGGAACCTAGGGGAGAGGAAACTGTACTGAGACTGTCCTGAAATATGGAATAATCATAGTGAAAATCCGTCTCTTCTAGTTGATTCGTTTCCTGATAAAATTAAGGTTGCTAAAGATGTAACGATATATGAAGAAGGACAAATAGCAAATAAGACTAGTTTATGTTTGACCTAGTTTCATTACAACCAAACTAATACACTTTGCTGAACATAACATATATAAGTGAAATCTAAGAATATTTCTACAGTTTTTACTGTTCACCGGCGACACAAACATATGAAGAACAAATCAGTTACTGCAGATGATGGGAGAAGTTAAAACGTTTGGTGGATCTTACCAAGTAAAACAAAAAATGATCTTTGGTCTTTTTTTTAAACCAACTCACCGATTTCTGATAAATTATCCTAAAATAGAACGTTTCTGAATTCAAACATGTTTCAGTAGTCAGTCAATTCTAGAAGTCATGTAAAATGATATTACTAAATATTTTTAATAATAATGATGTTTTACCTTAGGGTTGATCTCCATTGTGAGGAAAAGTCTGAAGCTGGCATGAGGCTGCATGGAGTGCAGCTTCTTCTCTAGTTGCATCAGCCAACCGGGGGCCAGGTGGACGTTCTCCAGCATCACCCACCTAACAGGAAACAAAGGAAAAAACACTCAAATACACGAACAACTAGATGAAGCGCAGATCCTCACAAACGAACAAGCAGCATTAGTCACCTGCCAGACTTGACAGCAGTGTTGATGTCTCTGTCAGCCTTGTTGAAGCCTTCAGCTGAACCTGTGGAGATGTGACACATGCACACAATTAATTACCTTCAACAAGCCCCTTTGTTTATGTGTCTACAGGTGTGTGTGTGTGTGTGTTACCAATGGACACAGAGGTGATCTGTTTGTTCTGTTCAGCAGCCAGATCTCTGACCAGCCCGCTGGCATCATAACCCGGCACAGAACACATCAGAACTGGAGTGCTGGGCTTCACCTGCAGACACAGCAACAGAGCCGTCGGCTTTAGGAGTCTTTCTGTCTGCATTTCATCTTTACAAGCTTTCTCAGGCTGAACTGGTTTCCTCAACTGGAATTAGGGAACCACACCTCCCCACTGGGACAAAGTCCAACAGAAAAAGAAGGAATAAAATATTCAACAATACCTCACTGTCCACAATATTAGCCAGGTCAAGAGGCTGCTCGATGATGTTCATGAAGGTCTCTCCCAGTACTTTTGAGACAAAGATGTGGGACATGGCCAGTAGCCGGTCGGGACGGAAGGTCTGGATCAGCAGCAGCATGTGCACAGCCTGACCAATGGGAGCTGAAAACAGAAACATGAATGATAGGTCAGGGCAGGTCATGTATTACCGGTCAGGATGGCGGATTAATCTACTGACTTGATTGCTTCTCCTCTGACCACAGATAAGGAACAGACAGCTCTGGAGTGTTGCTCTGGATCCACATGAAGAATTGCTGAGGAAACAAAGTCATGAATGTTTGGTTATAATTTGTTTACAGAATAAGGAAAAGAAATGACAAAAAAAGACTGATGATAATTGAGAAAATGAGGTGTTTTCTAAAAATAAGGGATCTACAATCAACTTTTCACACAAGTAAGCCTAAAGGTAGAGGAGCATCTCCTGCTGTCAAACAGTTAAAGTGGCTTATATGATATTAGGAAAACATGCAATAATACTGGAAAACGTTGCTATAGCAACATTACTTGCAATAAATAATCAAAATGTGTTGATGTCTTTCAGCTTTGGGTTCATAGCAGACATGGTACCCAGAAAATGAGTCGCTTCTCCACCCACTGGAACAAAAGGTTTATTTAATACTTCCTTCCCAACAACAGGGTTGTACTAATAATGTTCTGGCAGTAAAACAGCTTTACATGATCAATGGCTTCACCATTTTACCGCCCAATTGATTGCTGGGCTGCATTAAACAAGTATATCACCTGCATAAAGAGCTTGAACGCATGGCGGTTTAATAATTAGCCAACACTGTCTTCTAAAGGGAATTAGTTTATTTAAGGGAATTAGTAAAGGGGGCTGAAGACAGAGTCTCTTTTTTTTTCCACTTCACAAATAAGCACTGTTTTTAACATTAATGTATTTTTATTTGAAACTTTTAGGTGTTGGACGTACTAATCTCTCATTAATTCCAGCTTTAAGGGTTTTTGTTATTTTGTTGTCCTCCTGTAAAGCACTAAAAGCACATCTAAAAACAAACTGTTATTTACAAAGTAAAAGACCAACAACTAAACAAAAAAAAAACAAGCCAAATAAAAATAATAAAGTAGCTCAACTTGAATTGGAAGCTGTTGAAAAGAAAAGAGTTTGAAGCAGAGCTGAGACCCTTCCTGGAGCCGTTACGCCTGACCCGATCTCTGATGAAAATGGATGGAGCTAAACAACTAAACTTGTGTTGATTTATGAACATAATGAAACACTGATATCTGCAGTTGTATTGTCAAAACGTTTAAGGGGTTTTATAAGGCCCAGTAAATAAACAAACTGCATTTTGTGCATGAAAATGTTAGAGGAGGAAACACATTTATTTCCAAATAAAGAAGGACATGTCACTCTGACAGCTGCCTTCATCCCTGCTCACCTCGTCAGCTTCAACTTTGGCCACCAGGTCCTTGAATGCTGGCAGGCGGCTGAGTCGGACCATGGCCTCGCACTGTTCTGTGGTCAGATCTTTTACTTTGGGCAGCACCATGCCCGTCAGGACGATCTCCTTACCACGCAGGAAGTGCTGGAATTCTGCATCATATGACGGCTCACTGGACACGGAAAAATAATGACTAATTTACCCTTTATGAAATATTTTTGCTGTCAGTATATTGGATAATTTGCTCCGTTTTTTTTTTTACCTTGTAATGCCCTTCAGGCTGATCTTACCCAGCAGCATGGCAAAGGTGATGTGGTCCTGGTGCAGCATGCCCCTGGCTACTCTGTTGAACACCACCTAATATGACACAGACCAGACAAACATCTGTTCCACGTTTCATGGCAGAAGAAAACAGATGTAATTTCAAAAAGATGTTCTTCAAACCTGGAACAGATCCTTTGTGATGAGGGCAAGTCTCTGCGTGTGATCACTTATGCCCTTCAGGTTGGCGTTCTCATAGAGCACAGTGTGGTACGTGTCCAGGAAGAAGTGGAGAGAGTACTGGTAGAGGAAGTGCATCTGGAAGGAGATGTACACAGTTTATTAGTTTGGTTCATTCATACAGCTGAAAATATTGAAAGAAACAAGTTAAACTGAGCAGGAGGGATGTGATGATACCTGGTTCAGAGCTTCCATGGTGAAGTAGATGCTGCTGCAGGCGGAGGACAGGGACAGATACTGCTGAGACACCGCTTCCACCTCAGCCATCACGATATCCGTCTCCTCCACCTTCCTGGTCACCTCAGCTGCCTCCTTCTTCAGGTTCTCCAGGGTGGTGATGATAGTGTCATCATCAAGGATGCGACCCTTCACCTCGTTTAGGGCCTGCAGGAGGGACTTTTCCAGCTGACGGAGACGCAGTTGGAACTCACCTGAAAGCAACAGGAGGAAATTTATTGGACTGAAACAGTTCCTTGTAAAACTGTTCAGCATCCTTGAACTTTATCACATTCTGCAGCTTTGCAACCTTCATGTTATGGGGGATGTATTATAATTGACAGGCGAACAGAAGAGAGCATCATTGAGAAGTAGAATTAATCTCATCAGACGTCTGACAAACATTTGTACTCGACCGTCCTGAGTGAATATATTATGAACACCTTTCACTGCGGTTACAGCTGCAGGTCTTTAGGGGTTTGTCTCCAGCAGCTGAGACTGAAACATTTGACCGTTTTTAGCTCAGGTTCAGTCATGTTGGATAAACAGCATCTGAACAGTAGTTTTCCACGTCATGCCACAGAGTCCCGGTTTGATTAAGCTCTGCACGTTGACTCAAACACATGAATCGGTTTTGATCTAAACCGTCCCATCTGAGGGTGGTTGTTCTCCTGGAAGATGAACCTCCACTTCAGTCTCAGGTTTTCTGCAGCTTCTAACATGTTTTCTTCCAGGGTTTAACTCCATCCATCTTCCCTTCAAATCTTCCCCACAGCATGCTGCTGCCACCACCATGCTCTACTCTAAGCAGGGGTAGATTATTTCATGTGAGCAGAGCATCTTCTACCACGTTTGCTTTGTCCCCTACATGACCTGTAGCACACTGCAAACAAAACGTTTTATGGATTTTTTCTTGTCACTCTTCCATAAACACCAGGTTCCTTAAGGTTGGATGTCAGATTCTCCCACCTGAGCTGCAGATCTCTGCAGCTCCTCCATACAGCCATGTCTTCCAGGTTTACATTTGTACCATAGCCATGAGATGTTGAAAGCTTGGGATATTGTTCTAAAACCTAACCCTGCTTTAAACCTCTCCACAACTTTCTCCCTGACCAATCTGCAGGGTTCCTTGGTCTCCATGATGTTCTTTGTTCTCTAATAAACCAACTATGTGTTGGTCTGACACAGTAAATCCCAATAAAATACAGTGAACTCGACAGCGACAGCGTGACCCTTCCAGCAGGCCGTCCTCAGTCTAGTTTCTGTCCATCTTACCCTGCAGTTTAAGGAGATCTGAGCGTTTCTCATCCACGTCAGGTCGCTCAGCCTTCAGGACCTCGTTGAGACACTGGCTCTGAAGGCTGCTGCGCGTCACGGTGAAGTTCACAAATGTAACACGAGAGCACAAGTCTGGGGGGAACTCAACCTGCATGAACATCAGACATTGTTCATTAACGATCAAACTTTTCATCCAACCTGTTTGAAATTGAACTAAAATCATCTCCTTACTGTTGGGTCTCGTGTGGAGAGGAAGATTACAAATGATGGAGACAGGTCAATGTCCTGGTCTCCCAGGGTGATGAGGACACGGCCTCCAGTTCTGCGCACCTCTCTGTTCAGCACTGGGTTCAGGATGGGGTCATAACTTTCTACGTCCTGAACAGAATCACAATAAATGTGAGTTGATGAATTTGAGGACATTGGCGTTTAATCATAGAAGGAAATGCCTGCAGTTGCTCTTACCTGGACCAGCAGCGGGTTTCCGAAACGCAAGGCGCTCTCCAGGTTCTTCCTGAAGGCGTCATCTAGGAAGCTTGTTCTGGTGATCTTCCGGTCCTTGTATTCATTCATTATGAACTCTGTGGCCTGGCCTGATGGGTCGATTATCAGGGGGTACCTAAAGCAGATGAAACGAACCAGGAATCAACTCCAGATCAACGATTAATGGCATTTTGGGTTTCTTGAGAAGACGGGCACTAACCTGTTGAACCGTTTGAGCATGATGGCGTTTTCGGTACACAGATCATCAGCAGGGAGGGAGTTGGCCTGCCAGCGGAGCCGCTCGTCAGCATTTGACAGATATTCTGTTCTTGCAATATCTGTTCGGAACTGGGTGAGAAATTAAAGCCAGTGAGAGTTGGAATCATGCAGAACCAGGTTTAAATATAATATAATGAACGCCCAGGAAAGCTGTGTAAAAAAAAAGCTTCAAAGACATTTAATTAATCTCCACAAAAATACAACTACAGAATTTAAATTGACTTGAGTTAATCGATTACTTCCTGTTTTCCCCGGTGTATAAATATGACATGCAAGTACACAAAAGGTTACAGAAGATAAAATAAAAAAACAAATCTCCAAAGGTCACGGTTAGAGAACTGCAGCAAAAGTTGAACTTCTGGGGTCACCGTGTCTGCATAACAAGCATAGGATCTTTAATGGAGTTTAATACCTGGATGTTGGCCTGCTGTAGGTGATGAGACCAAGTTGTAAACAAGTTTTGTCTCATCTGCTGTTCAAAGTAGCCGGCGTAAGTGATGAACGCAGCAGAAAGCAAACAGTCTCCAACGATGGTGGACATCTGGTTCTTGAAGGTTTCGCTGGTCTTCTCCCAGCGCTCCCTTTCAGCAGAAAGACTCTTCAGCAGGGCTGTGCTGCGGTTCACCTGCAGGAACGAAGCAAAAGTAAGAAAGAAACTTCCAGAACTTGTTAGTGAGACGGACACGAAACGTGTACCTTTGCTTCCACTGCAGCCAGATCAGCCTTGATGGCCTGGGCCTCCGAGATGAGCACAGCGTACTCCTCTTTGTAGCGGGCGATGCTAGCCTCCAGGTCCCTGATCATCTGCTCCACTTCCTCTGCTTTTGTCTTGTTGTCCTTTGCATCATCTTCCAGCTTCTGCAGCTCGTTGCGCAGAGGCTCCACACGTTTCAGCATGTCAGCATAATTGAGCTAGAGGAGTGAAGATATTTACTCATTAATTGCACTTTTGTCTGATTAGCAGGTTCATTTTTAGAAAGGTTAAGATTACAGACCTGAGCAATGGCCCATTTCACCATAGGGCCACAAGCCAGTGAAGCTCTGTTGACCTGGTCGTAGTTGTAGCTCGGGTTGGAAAGGTAATTCTTCTTCATCTTCTCACGGATGGAGTCACTAAGGTCAAACATGTCGTAACAGTTAGAGCCGGCCTTCTTGAGGAAAAGATGTGTTAGAAATGATAATAAATCACCAAGAATTAAGAAGAAGATTATTGCGACATTGCAGATAATTGTTTCAATCAAGTTCTTCATAAAAACAATTAAAACCTCCACCAGTCTGCAGCCTACCTGCAGGCAGTTCATGTTATCGCAAATTAAATTATGAGATTAAGTTTGGGAGAAAATAGAATCAGAATCAGGGTTCCTGCACATTTTTCATTTCTAAAACTTCCAACTTTGTTGCTTTCAGAGCAGTTAAAAAAAAAAAAAGCTTTAACTTTAAGTACAGATGTTTCTACAGTAGTCAGGCTTTAAATATGCAAACTGGACGTGCTGAAAAACCAAAGACTAAATAATGAACTATTAAAAAGTAATTCTTTTAGTAATTCAACCTAAAAAGTGAGATTTCCATGTTATCGCTTCATTGCAGAGTGATGTATGTATTTAAGTGTTTAATTCTGTTAATTCTGAGGATTCAGGCTTAGAGAGTTCATGAAAATCCAAAATGCTGTTTCTCTGAATATTTGAATATTGCATCAGACCAATAAAAATGACTTTATTCCAGAAATCAGGGCCTACTGAACAGTTTGTTCATGTTCTACTGAGTATCTGCACTCAGTACTTTGTCTAGGCTCCTCTTGCATGAATTACATGGAGGAGCCTCTCAAACATGTGGCTATCCCAGTAACGGCATGTTTTTTTCCCCCATAGCTTATCCTTCCACTCAACTTTCCATTAATATGCACTGACACAGTACTCTGAAAAGCCAGCTCATTTAACAATGATCTTTTGAGGCTTACTCTCCTTATGGAGGGAGTCTGTGACTCTCTGTTGACAACTATTAAGTCAGCATTCTTCTCTATGATTGTGTAGACCACAATAACATTTCTGCATTAAAATTCCTTATTTATTGGTCTGATGTAATTTTCTAATTATCTGAGAAACAATTGTTTTTGGGGGTATTCATCAGCTCTCAGCCAGAATCATCAAATTTCACTGGAATAAAAGCCTGAAATATCACTCCTTGGGTAATGAATGTTATTTTCAGAACTGAATTACTGAAATAAATAAACTTTTCAATTCAATTTTTATTTATTTTTGACTTGTAGGGTAACCATGACGAAAGTGGAAGTAAACGTCTGAGATGTAGCCCGTTTGGACCAACTGGTTTTTGTCATTTCAGATACTTAATTAGAAAGGGAAAAAAGTCTGGAAATACAAATATTGTCTTTTTCCATACTTATCCAGGCCTGAAAACCTGTAATAAATGTTCAAAAAACAACTGCGTAGGAACCCTGGTAATTTTCTGTTAGCACTGATTGGATCTCATCGTTTCGTTGCGTGAAGACCAAACCTCCTTCCTGACCTCATTTCCTCAGAGGAAAAGTTGACTATGCTGCTGATGAAATTATCTCTGATAATAACTTGTCTGATTTTTTTCCAGTCACTGGTCTCCTCGCCCAGCATGAGGCAGATAGACTCCAAGGCCAGTTTAACCGCACCTGGGGGGTTGGTCATGGCCCGTACTTCTACCAGATGTTGCCGCTTAATAGAACTCACAGCTAATTAAAGAGGATGAAGAAGAAGAATCAGGGAGTAGGAGGAAGAGGAGTGTTGGAAACAAACCAAGAGAGAGGAGAGAAGGAGAAAGGCAAAAACATTTAGTGGACAAGCACAGAAAACATTTTCTCTTATTTCACCTGATTTCTTCAGCTGAGAAGTTAACAATGGTGGGGATGAAGTTCTCCCTCATGATGATGGAACGGATCTGCTTCCAGTCAGTTGTGCTCTCTCCCAGCAGCAAGCAAATGGACTCCAGAGCCAATTTCACGGCTGCGGGTGGATTGGCCATGGAACGCACCTCCACCAGGTGCTGCTTCTTTATAGACTTAACAGCTAACATTCAGGATGGTAATGAGAAGGAAGATGGGCAATGATGGAGGACGAATTCGAACAGAAACTAGTCGTTAGCTGGGAGCCATGTTTACACAGAGATATGCATAAAGGCAGTTGGTCCACTGCCTGCAAACACTCCAAAACAAATTAGAAACATTTAAAGACAAAGTTACCATTCTGAGCCTCAATGACAGCAGGCTCCACCTGGTCCAGGTCCTGTTTGACACTCAGCTGCTTGTCTTTGATCACCTCCTGCTGCTTGTACACGGCTTCCTGAATCTCCTGGCTCATCACCTGGAATCAAGTGGGAAAGTACGATTTAAATAAATTTCATTTCGCCTTTCCACCTATATGAAGAGGTTTTTCCCCACTTTCGTAGAACAAAAAAGCCTTTTTCAGTCACGCCCACTAAAACAGGAAGGCTGGGATAAAATGAAGACTGAAGGGTCAAGCTGATCCTGGCGTTTTTTCTTCAGTGTCTGAGCCAAATGAAGGACAGAACATTCCACTGTGGATGCTGCCTGACTAAACCTTCCTTTTATCCACTAAATGGAGCACAAGGTTGAAATGTGTTTTTAAAGGCCTAAAGACATGTGGGAAAACCAACGGTAGACAGACTCAGTTTAAGAATCATGGCAGATGTATCCTTGGAATAATTTTGTGGTCAGTATGCTACCTCTCGCCTGGTAAACGCAGCGTCTAGACAGGTGTTTGGATGGGCGAGTGTTGCGGCAGAGCAAATAGAGAGACTAAGCTTCTAGTGACTTCGATGCAGCCAGGTATCGCTGCAGACTTCATTTATCAAATAAATCTGATATCTCGCCCAGCCCGGATGACATTTCTTTCAGTCTACCTTTTTCTTCTCAGCTTCCTGCTGGTCTTTCACCATCTTCTTCAGCTTGTCATTAGCAGCCGCATTCTTAGCCTCCAACTCCTGGCTCTTGATTCTCAGATCACGGCGAAGCTCCTCCACCTTGATGAGGAAACACAGATACCGTCAGTGCAACAAACTAATGGAAAACGTGTGGACTCTCAACCCTCGTCATTTGAGGATTTTAAGGCAGTAAAGCAGGAGAGTCGGTTCAACCTGATCGACTGTCTCCTTGATCTTGCGGAGACCAACGTTGAGATGCATCTGCTGCTCCTCCAACTCGCTGCGCTTCTCATTGAACAGGTTGGCATACTGGTTTATGAAGTCAAGGTAGTGGCGAGGAGTGATGGCAATGGTGTGACCTCCACGCTTGGCCAGGCGATTGTTAGCCTGGAAGATTTGATGAAGAGCAAACTTCAGTAATAAACAAAACAGACAGACTTACTGCTCATCATTAACTCCTGGAAACCTGATTCTCACCTGGTGAAGAGTTTGATGAACGAACACACAGCCGTTGACGATGGCCTCGCGGTGAGATGGTGGCTGCGGCAGTTTGTCGTAGACAATGGGCATGTAGTCTGGAACCTTGTAGTTGGGCTTCTCCAGATCCATCTTGCTGGTAAACTCCTTACCCACCTGATAAAGTGCCTCTGTTGACCAGTCTCCAAACCAGTTCAACACACACCTGAAGCCAGAGTTTTCAATATTAACACAATTTTAATCCACTGTTTTTCCTATCAAGCTGGTATTTCTGATGAGCCTGTACCTGTTGAAGAGGGCAGGAGATGTGGCGGCCCTGTCCTTCAGGCCCTCTGATGAGGGATTCATGGTAAAAACAACATGGAGGTTTCTGATGACCTGGCTGGTAAACCATTTGTACAGCTCCTCGTGAGTGTCAAGCATCAGGCCTTCTTTCTGGGCTCCCTCCTTACACTGAGTCATCAGGGTGGCATATTCATCTCCCTCAAATAAACCAGGGACCTACAAAAAGCCCCAAAAAGAACCATAAAAAAGTAGAAAAACATGAACAAACTTACATTTGTTTAAAATTTTAGAGAATATTTCCCCTGCTTCCCAAAGTATAAAGAGCAAATGGAGCAGGAAAACATTTGCTGCAGTATAAACAATGAAGTCACCTCTCCGTTGGCCAGCAGCGTGTTCATCCTCTCAAGGAAACCGGAGTCCAGCACGTTGGACTCATCCATGATGAAAGCAATCTTCTCATTCTTGCACCCTGAGCGACGCAGCACTGTGCGAAGGTCTTCGTCAAAGTCCTCCCCGGTGTACTTCCTGTGCACCTGATGACGTGGAACATGAATTATCAAAGAGAGAATCTAATACATTAAAAGAATATCAAACGATCTTGGTTTTTACAGCACCAACCTTAATCTGGTAGACGCTCAGTCCGTTCATCCAAGCCACAAAGCGGGAAAGTGTCGTCTTTCCTGCACCGCTTACTCCAATCAGCAGGAGGTGGCCCTGAGGCTGACGGAAGATGCTACAAATGGAAAGACGAGGTTGAACCTTCATCCTAGATGTTTGAGTATTAACCATCGTCCAAAGGTGCTCATATCCCTTAAACATGTTCATATTATGTTGCAAGCTTTAATGTATTTTATTGGGATTTTAGGTCAGACCAACACAAAGAGGAACTTAACTATGCAGGGTTTCCAAATATTTTAACAAAAATCGAAAATGTACAACCCAGCCTGTCCAATTACCTTCAGAAGTCACCTAATTAGAAAATAGAGCCCAGCTGTGATTAATTTAACCTCAGTATAAATGCAGATGTTTTGTTTCTGGCCTCAGCGGTTGGTTAGAGAACATTAGTGAACAAACAGCATCATGGAGACCAAGGAACCCAGCAGACAGGTCAGGGAGAACGTTGTGGAGACGTTTAAAACAGAGTTAGGTTCTATAACAGTATCCCAAGATCTGAACATCTCACAGATCTGTGTTCAATCCATCATCTGAACATGGAGAGGATGAACCATCTCCCAGAACACTCACCGGTCGATTCTAAGGACGTGGTCCAGGACCTCATTGAAGAGCACCAGAGGGACGTCCAACTCCTCCTCATAGAAGACCTTCAGACGGGCTTTCACATAGTCTCTCAGTTCCTCCTGCTCAACTGGGATGTAGTCCTAAAACACAAATAGAAAAACTTTAAAACTACAAAACAAAAACTGATGAAACAGAAGTAAAATAAGAAAATAAGGGCTCACAACCAATCTACCTTGGAAAGCCAGTTGCTGTAGAGGATCGGCCTGTTTAGAGCCTTCTCCTTATCAATGTTAGGGAAGTGTTTGAGAGCCACCATGTCGATGTTTTCATCCGTCCACCTTCTCTCATCATCACCTACAAGCCTAAAAACAAAACCAAAGAATCAACCCATTTCATCTCAATAGTTCCTCACAGAGTCTACACCACAACCAGTCAATTTCTCACACCTGTCCTGGAAAAGACGGAGCGCCTCGTGAGCCCAGATACGGATCAGCCCTTCCACAGGAAGAGTTTCAAGTGGGCGCAAGGCCTCAAAGATGCCCCTAACCCAGCGGGTCATCTCTCTTGGAGAATAGATGTAGTGGGGTTGAATGTCCTGGGTGAACCGCTCCTGAAGGACGGGAGGAATACAACAGGAATTAAAAACAATATGATAAACAGCAATGCTGACGTTGAGTCCACTCCTCTACCTGAGACATTGTGTAGAACTCGACCATTGCAGCTGTAAGAGGCTCGGCGTAGGTTCGCAGAGACGGGATGAGACGTAGCATCGCCCGGTTGAAGGTTCCATAAATCTGGGTAAGGGAGGCGGGGCCTGGATAGTCCACGTACACCACAGGAACGTGACGCAGGAACCTGGTCAGAAAACACCACAATGGAAAGGTCATTCATAATGCATTTTTAATTTTACTACTAGTAATACATGAAACATGGGTATGTGTGGAAGTGCCAAGTCTACATCCAGTACCTGTGGGTAAGAGGCTTTCTGCCAGGATCAGTGGGAGGATTACAGGCTCCAACGAACTGAATCCTCTCCAGTTTAACCCAAGTCTGGTCTGAGGTGCGATAGAAGCCTCCATGTTCCACCATCTACCAAAAACACGAGGAATTAAACACTCTGCCTGCCGTAGGTCTATATTCACCTGTAAAACTGAGAGCAGCAAGCGTGGGCCATACCTGTCTGAGGAAAGAAATGACTCTCTGTGTGCCGTACTTGTCCATGTCCGGCAGATTGATCTCGTCACAGAACAACACCAGCCACTTGCCCAGCTGCACGGGGGCCAGCACCACACCGTTGGGGGTCCGGCGGTACTCGCAGTAATGGTCGAAGGTCTTCAGCAGGAGTTCAGGGGTGGTGGCGCTGGAGAAGTTCAGACCAACAACCTGGTAGAGAGCAGTAGTACAAAACTGTTGGTTTTCTCCCTGATTCAAATCTTTATGCGCCTCAATCTCATTTTGCTGAGTGTCTTGTAACATTAGGTCATTTATAAGGAAAGAGAGATAAACCACGACCTCGTTTTGAGATAACAGTTATATTATCTCTGCATAACAAACCTGCCGTCAAGTTCATCTAATTAGGTGAAGAAACAGTTTCAAGCTTGTTTCCTTATGATGAAATTAGTCTCTCTACGTGAAGAAAGTCTTGATTTCTTGTGACAACTGTTCAATTACGCCATTATCTCAAGATGTCGGAACATCAATTCCAGACATATTGAGGTAACTTATTTATTTCAAGCCCAGAATCATGTCAGGAATGCTGCACAGGTGGACGTACAGTTAGAGGTTATTCCTGAAGGTCCTAAAGGAGTAGTTAACAATCACACTGGGTATTAAAGCCCAACTATTCATTTCTGTACCATAATCCCCAGCCATCTAGAAAAAATAAATAAATCATATAGATTTGAGATATTTATTTCCCATTTCATAAACTATCATATTAAATGAATCACTTCAGGTCCCACTGTTATCAGCTTTTACACCGTTACCGTTTATAATCAGTCTGAAAATGACTCCACTTTTCTCAGATGGAAACAAAGATTCTTTAATTCTGGAAATGAAACAAAGGGTCTGGACTTTAAAATGTTTTTTTTCTGTTTGGTACCATTTTCTCCAGATTTCTAACCCAATCGAGACTTTTCAAGACCACAAGGAACCCAGAACATAGTTAAAGTTGTTACCCCGTGACATGTGAATAGTAGTTTTTACTATTTTACCAACTGACAGGTTTGAATGTTTCATTTTGGTCCAGTGCCTCACCTCCATATCAGGCAGAGCCCTGAGGGCACTGAACAACGTCATAGTCTTCCCAGAACCTGGGGGTCCACACAAGACTAGCGGCTTGTGTTCTGCTAGCCACGTGTAGAGCAAAGCTTCATGGCGAACTGTGTCCAGAGTAGGAACGACAACATCTGGAGATGCCACCTTGTGAGTTTCCACCTCAATCTGGGGCACTTTGCCCTGCCAGGACTGCCACTCGCCAGAGATGCAAACCTGAAATAATCAAAATGAAAACATGACGGGTTTATATCTTCCACTGACTCCAAATGAAAAAAGATTTAGCCAATATCTCATCACATGTAGAGTAAAGCTGCACCTCATAGTCAATGATGGGAACATTGGGAGCAGAGGGGAGGGGCACAGTGGTGATGCGTCGGATGTATTCTCCGAGTTCTGCTCTCATTTTCAAACGGCCATCGCCAGAGAAGGACCAGAGAACGGCGTAGATCAAATACCTCTGCAAGGTGGACAAAATGAATAAAATGGAACGACTCCCGGAGTAAATAAGAACGTGTGTGGAGATCAGAGCGTTACCTGCATGTATCTCTCCAGCTGATCAATGGGCATGGGGAAGTCTGGGTGGTTGTTGTTGTACTGAGCCACGTTACGGCAGGCTTGGTGCAGCATTGAGAACAGTGAGCCCAAGCAGCGCAGGCGGGTGAAGTCCATGATGTGCTCCATCTTGGAGGCATGCTCCAAGGCTTTGATTACCAGGCCTGTAGAGGTGAAGTACGGCTGCAGGATCGCTGCAGAGTCCCTCTGGATCTAGATCATAAACAGAACCTCAGTAAAGATTCAATATTTAAAACACACCAAGTGTTTACGTATGGACCTTCAGACACTTTACCTGCAGCATAGGCGAAGCTGTCTCCTCCTCATCCTCAGTGCCTTTTCTCTTCCGCTCTGCTTCATCCTCGCCCTCGTCCAGAGGGATGCTGCGAATGCGAGCCAGGAATTTGTTGAAGATCATGTCCGTGCTGAGGACATCTTCGCTGAACCAGACCATGCCGCAGCGAGACACAGTGGCGAGGGTTGCATACTTTAGGTCCTGCACCTCAAACATCACACGGACCTGGACAGACACAGCGAAGCAAGGTAAAAACAAACCTAAAGCATCATGCTGTGATTGTATAGACTGGGCATGGGCCGGCATGAGATCTATATAGGCCCATCTGATTAAACAGCTTCATAAAGAAATGAAATGGTATATTTGTTTGGGTGGAGCCTGTAATAAAAGTTATGGAGCTCTTCGCTTGTAGGCTGTACCTCGTAAAGAACTGCAACTATCCTCCCTGTTAACTAGAGAAATGTGACTGGCAGTGTGTTCACACAGGTAAGGCAGGGATAGCGGCTACCTTTTAAAACCTTGCAGTACGTTGCCAGTAGAAACCAGCCCACGCCCAATAAAAACAGCTCCAGATCAGAGTTTAAAGTGCCGTGCTCTTACATTTGGCGGTAAGCTCAGACGCTCTCCATTTGGCAGAGTGAGCAGCTTGTTGTCATCGAGCACAGAGTTCAGATTTTCAACCCACTCTGGGTCGACGTCGCCGTCGAAAATGATCCACTGGCGCTTCTGCAGCTCACCTCGGACGTTGTCGATTATCCTGAAATTAAAGGAAATTCATCGGATCCAGGATTGTTTGCTTTAAAGACGGTGATTTGGGTTTAGGGGTTTCGATGCCACTCACTTCCTGAGGATGTGTGTGAACAAGCCGTCGGTCCATTCGCGGGTGTTTGGGTCAAGAGTTCCATACAGGTGGTCCTTGCTGATGGCTTTGGGGTCAATGATGTGGGCCACGCCCTCGACCCCCTCCAGCCTTTCCAGGGCTTTGAGGAGCACCCTCCATGCCATGGTCTTCCCACTTCCAGAAGGACCCACCATCATTAGACCATGGTTGATCTGTGTGATCTGGTAGAGCTGGAGCACCTAGAGTAGGTTTAACATAAAGAAGGTTAAACTCATTGGTCACATGAATTCATCTTAATGTCAAGGTGCATGAACCTTACCTTCTCCACCCACATGCTGCCAACATCATCGCCGTCTCCGTAGGTGAGGTACATCTCGCTGCAGACCTTCTTGAGCTCCTCCCTCAGAGCGGTCATCTCTCCTCGCTGATACTGGACTCCAGGGAAGACGTCGGACAGCAGGCTGAAGAGCAGAGGGATGTCCTCTGCCACCAGCTTGGGGACCATGGTCTCGCACACGCTCTGGATCAGGATCTAAAGCAACAAATCCCCCAAAATCCAAATTTAAAACCATAGGAATGATGCAACTTGACTCTCAGCTTGATGTGACTTCAGTTTTTATACCTCTTGTTCAGGAAGGTTCTCTGCAATATCGTTCTCATCAACAACCTCTCCACGCTCCAGCTTCTCCCGTTTGATTTTCTGGATCCGCTCGCGCTTGACGTTACCAGCGCTGATCAGCACGCTCTTCAGGGCGCGGAGACCAAAGTCATAATGGCTCTGAGACGACAGCTGCTCGTCGCACAGCCTAAGGACAAAAGCAGGAGAATTAATTAGAGGGAGACATGCTTTATGAATCTTCTCCAGATTGCTTAAATATGGGTTAAACCTGATACACACTTGAAGAAGGGTACGATCTTCTTGGCGAGGATCTCGGCTGTCCGGAAGCCCTGAGAGTAGAGCATGACCTGAGCGATGAGCTGCCGGTCAGGCTTCGTCATGGCCAAGCTGCGGAACAGCTTCTTCAGGTTGTCAGGCAGGTTGGAGCGGCCAGCGTAGCCGGGGTTCATGGTGATGAAGATGGCCATGTCAGGGCTCACCTTCACCTGCTTGTTCAGGAGCTCCGTTGTGACAGGCACACCTGAAGCAGAAGGAAAAATCATACATTGTTCTCAACTTTCTTTTGTTTCTTATTCAACAAATACCTGAAGTGGGGAGGGCTTTAATATTCAGCCCCAATGATTTCTTTTTCCAGCTCAGACAGATTGAAGAGTGTCTTTGAACATCATTGTTTAAGTCTTTCCACAGATTCTCAATCAGATTTAGGTCTGAACTTTGACTAGGCCATTCTAACATCTGTATATTCGGTGATCTAAACTATCCCATTGTGTCTCGTTCTTCTGCAGAAACAGGTTTTCCTCCAGGATTGTCTTGGATTTAACTCCATCCATCTTCCCATCAAAGTTGAGCAGCTTCCCTGTTCCTGCTGAAAAAAAGCATCCCCACAGCATGATGCTGCTACCACCATGTTTCACTGTGAAGTTGCCAGTTCTTTGCTACACTTTGTGTGTAGATAAAAAAAAAAAAATAACAGTAGTCTAAATTAAGCAGAGCACCTTCTACCACATGTTTGCTCTGTCATGTCAATGAATGAATTGATCAGAGCTCTGTGAGATCTTCAAAGCTTGGGATACTGTTTTAGATCCTAACTCTGCTTTAAACTTCTCAACAGCTTCCTTCCTGTCCTGTCTGCTATGTTCTTTGGACTTCAGGATGCAGTTTGTTCTCTAAAGAACCTCTGAGGCCAGAAACAGAAAAAATAAATTCCACTGAAGTTTGTGGTTAGTAAAATGATGTATAAATATTTGTGGAATACATTAAAATGTGATTCTTTCGGTCACTTATTGTACATACTCCTGTCTCTGTTTTGGTTGCTGTGCTCCCTCAGCGCCACCTGGATGTACTGGACCTGCTGGGAGACGGCTGACAGCATTCTCTCTTCCAGACGATTGAACTCGTCGAAGCAGCCCCAGGCTCCCACCTGACACAGACCCACGAAGATTCGACCCATGGCCTGAAGAAAAGGTAACCACAGAAATGATGTGGATGTTATGTGGATAACAGTTTTAACATTTAACTAAAAGAAGACCTGGAACAGTCATGTTGCACCTGGAAGTCGAAGGTTTCATCACAGTTGAAGACCAGGACAAAGCGTCCAAGCTGGTGTCCAAGGGCTTTCACAGACTCGGTCTTTCCGGTGCCAGCAGGACCTAGAGGGGGAAAAAAATTGAGTCAAGATCCGTGTTTAATATTAAAACATATTTTTCTATCTGTAGAAAAGGTCATAGAAATGCTTCTCTACTTCCATACCAAACGGTGATCCACCAAGACGGGCCTCCAGAGCCTGGGTCATGGTCAGATAGCAACGGTCTGTCAGTGGGGTCTGAACCAGTTTATCCTGAACACCCAAGTACTCGAAGCCGTAGTTGAACTTGGCGTTGGCCATCTGAATGGACAGCTGCTGCAGGACATCCGTCTGCTTGGGGTCGAAGTAGAAGCGCATCTGGCTGAGCCACTCGAAGGACTTGGGATTGTCAATCTTGTTCTTGATGAGAGTCCTCGTGACGTCGCGCTGGTGCACCAACTCTGTGATCTGAGAACGGAGTGGAAGTGGGATTTTCAGACAGCTCATCTTCAAAATACAGTTTCAAGCGGATTTGAAACTCCTTTTACCAGGTGCTCCAACTTCCTCCTGCGGAGAGGAGGTTGCTCCATCAGCACAGTGTCAGCCAGCACATTGAGAGTGGCCTCGACATTCGACAGGACTCCCTGCATGGGTGACATGTCGCTACCACCGGAGATGGTGGTCAATGCAGATTCGATGTTCTCAGACCAGGCGATCTGGGCGGAGAGGACCACCAGCTGGGCCTAAAAAAAGTGCATTTTTAAAATAAAACAACATGTGCTATAGATTTACAACAGATACAGGGGTCAGGCTATGAATGAATGAATAAATGAACAGGAAAATAAAGTTCATATTTGTTTTCATATTTTTCCATTAAAAGTTCTCCCAGTTCTGACCTGGTAGCGATCAATCCAGTTAATGTACTGCATCAGGTCGATGGCCGTCCCCTCGTTGAAGGCCATGACCTCAGTGACTGATTCTGCGAGCAGCTTGGCCAGAGTCACTCTCATCTCCTTCTCCACCAGCGTCAGCCATTCGTTGATCTTTGGATGCTCTGTGATGGAGACCGGCGTCTTGTAGAGCACCTCCTCTCCCTCACGGGAGGAGATTCCCAGTACCTCAGTGTTGTCTTCACTTAGCAGGATGCTGGACACTCCAGCAAACATCTTTTTGAAGTGTTTCTGAAGTTTGGCCACATTCTTGCTATTGCCGATGATCTCAAGCAGGTCCTCGTCTCCCACAAAATAGAACCTGTCAGTAAGAAAGGGGGATTTAATGAGAACAATCCAGGATTTATATCTGGAAAATACGAGACTGAATGAGGGATGGAAGAAGAACACGACCAACTTCAACGAGAAACGAAAGAACGTTGGAAGGAAGGGAGGATGAATGGTGAAATCTATCTCCAGTCGTACCGACCACTCAAAGTGCTTTAAACAAGAGTCACACTTGCAACCACACACATGTCCTACCAATGCACAGATCAGTAGGAAACCTGTTGTTGAGCACCTTGCTCAGGGGCACATAAACATGTGACAGAATGAAACCTACAACTGTCTGATTCCTACTACTAGGATGGATGATGGGCAAGCTGACACACTTAACTTTTACAAAATATGAAATAAAAACTCAACAAAATGTTTACTGTAAACATAAACAACGGCACCGTACATTCCTCCCTCCCTCTGGATCTTTTCATACCTCGGGAATGAAGATCTCTCCCTCTCCAGGTATTCTCCCAGAGCTTTCTGGATTTTTCCCAGCAGGTCAGCCAGTCGCTCCAGGGATCTCTGCACTCCCTGTATGTTCAGAACATCCATGACCAGAGGAGACTTTGTCACCTTCTTCATCAGGGCCAGGAACTCTGTGCTGATGCTGCAGGATAAAGACAGGAGACAGTGCTGCTTCAGTAATGAATTAAATACAAATTGCAATCTTGGGTGTGGTTTATTTTTTGAGTCTATTTAACATAACTGACAGCATTCTAAATACATTGTGAGCTCACCTCTGGAATCTCTGTGTTTCTACAGGCAGCAGATGTTTGATGTCCGCGCTGCCTGTGAAGATGCCTTCCAGATACACCCAGCGCCTCTGGACGTCGATCCAAACATCAAACAGAGCCATGATACGATTGAGCTTGTCCTCCCAGCTCAGAGCGTCTTCCTCAAACACCTGAAAAAGAAGAAGAAAACATTGTTAAAATATTGTTGAACCTTTTCAATGACCGGTTCAAATGTAAAGAGCATAACTGTCCTTACCTTGTAGTAAGGAGACAACTTCATGGCCGATACGCTGTTGATGTGTTCCTTGACCTTGTTGAACAGGTCATCCCAGCCTCTAATCAGACGGCACTTGTTCTGGTAGTTCACCAGGTCCAGTTCATACGAGTTCCACACCTCACGGATCTGTGAAGATCAGAAAGCTGTATAGGTCAGGGTTCCTGCACAGCTTCCAAGACAAAATTCAATGTTAGGGACAAATGGGTGGATCGTTTGACAGACAGATTGACAGAAGCTAGACAGCTATACTATATATATATATAACAGACAGATGGAAGGATGGACATTCAGGCCAACGAATAGAAAGATGAACAAACCAAAGGATGGCTAAATTAATAACTGGATGGACAGATTAGTTAATCGACTGATGAAGAACACTAGATGGTTGTGAAATTCCAGTCTTCTCCAGACTGTAGGAACCTGGTTGGTTGTGATAACCTGCAAACACTGAACCTTGCAGGTGCACATCAAGCTGGCACACTGTCTCACCTGTTTAAGGAACTCCTCCAAAGCCATCTCTCCTTGAGCCACCAGGAGAACATCTTTCACCACCATCTCGTTCTTCTGCAGATCCACGTCCCAGATCTGTCCCAGTGTCAGCTCTGAAAGCACCCAGTTCACATGCAGGCGCTTCATCAGCTGCTTCCAGTGGCGATCCTTGAGAGCCTCTGATTTAAGCTCAATCACCAACATGTTGATCTGGAAAGAGAAGGAAAGGGAAGTGAGTTCTTCTTCTTATAAAAATCACAACATGTGCTAAAAGTGGACAGCCTGTTTCCTGACCTTTAGGTATCCCTTCAGTAGCCTCTGGACATACTCATAAGAAGCATATTGTCTCAGTCGTGCCTGGAAGTTCTTCAGCTGGTTCAGAAGAGCATCCAGACTCTGGCGAAGCTGCACAAACATGCAACAACTTTGGGCACAGCAGGACTCAGAAAACATGTCCAACAGTGAACATTACTGGGATTTGTATTTGTTGCTGTACCTTACGAGGCTGCACAGAAACCCATGGCTGCTCTTTCATTTGGTCGATTTGCTCCCATACCTTCGACAGCTCAGACCACACCTCTTTTAGGTCATGCAGCTCCTCCAGTGCCACCTTAAAATGAGATCAGAGGGTAGAAATGGTCAAAATAATATTTTTACTATTATTTGTATTTCAAATGAGCACCTAACCAACATTTCTTCGTTCATCAAGGTCTTACCTGCACTCTCTCTTCACTGCCGCTGAGCAGTCCAGTATCAGTAAGCTCCAGCGCCTCTTTAGCACGAGCACACTTCTCTCTCTCCACCTTCAGGCGGCTGAAGTTGCCTTCATAGATGGTCAGAGACTGAAGGGCTTCTTCAGGACGCAGATTTCCCTACAAGAAGAAAAACAAAGGTCAGACCCAGAAGAATCAGGTGTTTTTTTGTTGTTGTTTTGATGAGGAACATGTTTCTCTTACTGCAACGGGTTTTGTCTTCTCCCAGTCATTGAGGAGGTCTGTGGTGCGGTTCTCCACAGCTTTGTCTTCCTGAACAATCTTCATCTGAAGGTTGGCTACCTGCTGCTGGATAGCAGTGTCTTTGCGCTTCATGATGTCACTGAATGCACCCCATTCACCTTCGATGTTGTCGATGTACAGCCAAGATGGAGGGAACTGGAAGCGCTGCTTCTCCAACAGTCGCTGTCCATTACGGAACAACTACAGGAGAAACGTTGAGACTAAGCTTAGGAGGAGACGTGCAAACACTAGAGCCACACTATAAGAGCGCACTGAATGCAGGTGCTTACCTCCACATTCTTCTCAAACTGCTTGATCTTGCGTTTCAAGGTCTGGACATACGTGATGAAGTTGACGGCATCTGAGGTGCTTGCCGTGTCCACAGAATGCTGTTCAAGATCTTGACGAGACTGGGAAACCAAAGGAACATTTCTGTTACGAAACAATTACTGTAAAAATCAAGAGATGCACTGAGAAATCAGCCGGCGAACCAAATCTGCCAGTTTTTAGCGTGGTCGTCAGACTGGTGACCGGTCTGTTTGAAGCTGAGAGAACCGACCTTTTCCGATCCATGAACGCACCACGTCACATTGACAACATCACCCATCTGCTCCAAAGCTGTTACTGAGAGAATGCTCTCTTTTTAGTATCTGTGAGGTGTTTAAAATGAAAGCATTTTCAACAACCTGTCTGCGGTTCATGCAGGCTGTAAGAGACCAAGACTTTCGGAAGATAACAGGAAGGATGAACAGAGCACAACACAATTAAAACTTTCATTCATTCATCTTCTATACCGCTTACTCCATAGTGGGTCGGGGAAGCTGGTGCCTATCTCCAGCGGTCTACGGGCGAGAGGCGGGGTACACCCTGGACAGGTCGCCAGTCCATCGCAGGGCAACACACAAACAACCATGCACACACTCATTCATACACCTAAGGGCAATTTAGAGAGACCAATTAACCTAAAGTTCGTGTTTTTGGACTGTGGGAGGAAGCTGGAGTACCAGGTGAGAACCCACGTTTTCACACAGAGAGAAACATCCCGTCTGTCCCTAATATAACCATTTAATGACCACTCAGAGCACAAACGTTGGTAAAAACATCCTCAGTCTGGGTAACCTGTAGTTTTTAATGAGAAATCCCAGTCTGCTAAAATCTGATTTTTAGATCAAACCTCACCTTGGAGATCTGGGAATGGAAGTCCTGCATGTTCTGGCCGAGCATCTGACCGAACTTGCTGAGGACTTCTTTGTGCCAGGAGTCGTACTTTAAGTTGACCTTTGACTGAACCTGCAGGCGGGGTCAAAAACAATCATTTAAACGCCACAGATCCACAACAAGATCAGACCGAAGAAAGAAGGAAACAAAGCCTCAGAAGCCGTCGTTGTTACCTTGCCATAGTCTATGATCACGGGTCCAAAATCTTTACGGGTCTCTGCGTTGTCAAAGGTTCCACGTGCCTTGCGGATCTGGACCAGGAGAGCCTGCCACTTGGTTAGATCTTCACCAAGACGGTTGTAGATGTTTTCAGCTTGCATGTCCCACAGGCACTGGTACTGCAGCCACACCTGGACAGGGAAACACCGAAGGTGAACATAAATCAGTTCGTCCCAATAGAAGTCAACGGCTTCTTCGAGTTTCATGTTTTGTGAAACATGCATCTCAGGTGTTAATGTAAAGTGGCTCCTACCTTTACGTACTGCTCCACTTCACCAACTATGTCCTCCACTGCATTGTAAGCTTCCTCCAAGGCTGCAGGACCATCTGGCATCCTGGTCAAGGCGTTACGGTAGAACTTCTCCTCCTCTGAGAGCTCATAGTGGACACCCACCTGATGCAAAATGGTTCAGAAAACAATAAAACTACTAGATGACAAAGGGTGCAAAAATCTAGGTGATGTTGACAAGCTTTATAAACGATCCCTGCCTGGTATCTTTGGCTCTGAATCCTGGGCAGAGAAAGGATGATGGTCTTCCAGGCAAACATCTCCTGGTAGAGCTTGTAGCGGCAGTCTTCAATTGGGGGATTCAAGTAGATCACTTGGTTGGTAATCCTCAGCTCGTGGACAACATTCTAGAAATTAAAAAAGCTACTTATTCAAGAGCATTCAGATATTTGTCATTTTTAAAGCATCAGGATTTTTTAAGCAGGAGGCGAAGCGACAATGATAACGACCTTGATCTTGGGGTCCCCTCCAGGTTTATGGCCGACCTGTGGAGCCTCCGTGTCCATGTCCACATCAGCTTTGTCTTCCGCCTGCCCCCGGAGCACCTGGGTCCAGGCCTTCAGGCCAGCCTGGAGTCGCACTCCAAGGATGCGCTCAATCTAAGAGAACCATCAGGGTTTATTAGGCCACCAGGCCACTGACAGAGTAAATCAACAGCTTCACAATGATTTATTTGCTTTGAATTGTTTTACATTTTACCAAATTAAAACCACAAACTTCAATAGTTAAGCTGGGATCTTAGGTGAAAGACAGTTGAGGAAAGTGATATAATGTTTAATTTTTCAGTAAACTTGTAAAACCAACTCCTGTTTGGGGTTATGCTGATTGTTGGGGTCATGCCAGCTTTAAGTCAGGTCAAGTTTATTTAGCGCTTTTCAGCAACAAGGCCCTCAAGGCGCTGTACATGAGGAAAAACATTACAATGATACAGAAAATCAAACAACAGAGATAATAAAACAAATAAGATTAGAATGATGGGTAAGAAAATGAAAGAAAAATGGACTGAAAACTTTAATAATGTTTAGATGGCCCAGTCAAAGGCCACTCTTAAACAAATAAGTTTTTAATCTTGATTTAAAGCAACTTAGGGTTTCAGCATTTCTACAGTTTTCTGGGAGTTTATTCCAGATTAGTGCAGTATAAGAACTAAAAGCTGCTTCTCCATGTTTGGTTCTGGTTCTGGTTCTGGTTCTGCAGAGTAGATTTGAGCCAGAAGACCTGAGAGGTCTGGGTGGTTGATCCACTGACAACAAGTCTGTAATGTATTTTGGTGCTAAGCCATTCAGTGATTTATAGACTAACAGAAGTATTTTAAAGTCTATTCTCTGAGCTACAGGGAACCAGTTTAGGGACTTTAGAACCGGGCCGATGTGCTCCACTTTCTTAGTTCTAGTGAGGACGCAGGCAGCAGCGTTCTGGATCAACTGCAGCTGTCTGATCCACTTTTTAGGCAGACCTGTGAAAACACCGTTGCAGTAATCAATTCTACTAAAGATGAACGAATTAATTAGTTTTTCAAGGTCCTGCTGAGACATTAGTCCTTTAATCCTGGAGATGTTCTTTAGGTGATAGAAGGCCGACCTTGTTACTGTCTTTATGTTCCTCTGAAGGTTCAGGTCTGAGTCCATCACTACACCCAGGTTTCCAGCCTGACTGCTGGTTTCTAGCTGTATTAACTTTACATATCTAGAGACTTTTTCCATCTTTATGCAAAGTAGCTGAAACTTAAGCTAATTTTAGAACTTACTAAATATTCTTAATTTAATTTTTGGTCTGGACTTTGACTAGGCCATTCTAACATGAATCTGCTTTGGTCTAAACCATCTCATCGTATCTCAGGCTGTATGTTTGGGGTCATTGTCCTACTGGAAGGTGAACCTCCACCCCAATCTCAAGACTTCTAACAGGTTTTCCTACAGGATTGTTCTGGATTTAGCTCCATCCATCTTCTCATAAAGGTGGACCAGTTTCTCTGTCCCTGCTGAAGAACAGTTTCCCACAGCATGATGCTGCCACCACCACGTTTCGCAATGGAGACTGTGTCTTTAGGGTCATTCTTGACCACGCATAGCGGTATGCATGTAGGCCAAAATCATCATTTTTGATCTCATCTAAGCAGAGCACCTTTTCCAGATCTGTTTTCTTCTCTTGCATCATGGACAGCATGGAGTGCATTAATAGTTGTCCTGTCAACAGATTCTTCAACCTGAGATGCAGATTTCTGCAGAGTTACTAGGACAGTTATCTTGATAGGTTTGCAGTTGTGTTGTAATCTTTACATTTTGTCTAGGATGTTGTTTTACAACCTTACCCGGCTTTAAACTTCTCCACAACTTCCTCCCTGACACGTTTGTTGTATCACTCGGCATTCATGATGCTGTTTGTTCTCTAATCTTCTCCAACAAACCCGAGTCAACACACGTGGACTTCATTTATCAATTAGGTGTCTTCTGAAGATAATTGGGGTCTGTGGATTTTTTTTAAAGGCACCAGAGTAAAGGGGTGTCATTTAAGTCTGACTAGCATACCTCAATGTCAAGCTTATTGACCCAAATGGGCAAGTTGGAATAGGAATGCAGGTTGAGGTCATCCACAGCTTTCTGGACCCGGTTCAGAATCTCGGAGAACGTCCTGTGGTCAAACATGCAGGTCTCCAAAGAGCGAACCTCCAGATCTATCTTCTCTTCAATCAGCAAGAGGTCATCAACCTGGAAGCAAGAGCAACAAAAAAACAAAAAACAAATACAGTTCAGAATGATTAATAATTGTTGTGTTCATTTCAAAGTCAGAGTTTATAATACATACAGGTCCTTCTCAAAATATTTGCATATTGTGATAAAGTTCATTATTTTCCATAATGTCATGATGAAAATTTAACATTCATATATTTTAGATTCATTGCACACTAACTGAAATATTTCAGGTCTTTTATTGTCTTAATACGGATGATTTTGGCATACAGCTCATGAAAACCCAAAATTCCTATCTCACAAAATTAGCATATTTCATCCGACCAATAAAAGAAAAGTGTTTTTAATACAAAAAACATCAACCTTCAAATAATCATGTACAGTTATGCACTCAATACTTGGTCGGGAATCCTTTGGCAGAAATGACTGCTTCAATGCGGCGTGGCATGGAGGCAATCAGCCTGTGGCACTGCTGAGGTCTTATGGAGGCCCAGGATGCTTCGATAGCGGCCTTTAGCTCATCCAGAGTGTTGGGTCTTGAGTCTCTCAACGTTCTCTTCACAATATCCCACAGATTCTCTATGGGGTTCAGGTCAGGAGAGTTGGCAGGCCAATTGAGCACAGTGATACCATGGTCAGTAAACCATTTACCAGTGGTTTTGGCACTGTGAGCTGGTGCCAGGTCGTGCTGAAAAATGAAATCTTCATCTCCATAAAGCTTTTCAGCAGATGGAAGCATGAAGTGCTCCAAAATCTCCTGATAGCTAGCTGCATTGACCCTGCCCTTGATAAAACACAGTGGACCAACACCAGCAGCTGACACGGTACCCCAGACCATCACTGACTGTGGGTTCTTGACACTGGACTTCTGGCATTTTGGCATTTCCTTCTCCCCAGTCTTCCTCCAGACTCTGGCACCTTGATTTCCGAATGACATGCAGAATTTGCTTTCATCCGAAAAAAGTACTTTGGACCACTGAGCAACAGACCAGTGCTGCTTCTCTGTAGCCCAGGTCAGGCGCTTCTGCCGTTGTTTCTGGTTCAAAAGTGGCTTGACCTGGGGAATGCGGCACCTGTAGCCCATTTCCTGCACACACCTGTGCACGGTGGCTCTGGATGTTTCTACTCCAGACTCAGTCCACTGCTTCCGCAGGTCCCCCAAGGTCTGGAATCGGCCCTTCTCCACAATCTTCCTCAGGGTCCGGTCACCTCTTCTCGTTGTGCAGCGTTTTCTGCAACACTTTTTCCTTCCCACAGACTTCCCACTGAGGTGCCTTGATACAGCACTCTGGGAACAGCCTATTCGTTCAGAAATGTCTTTCTGTGTCTTACACTCTTGCTTGAGGGTGTCAATAGTGGCCTTCTGGACAGCAGTCAGGTCGGCAGTCTTACCCATGATTGGGGTTTTGAGTGATGAACCAGGCTGGGAGTTTTAAAGGCCTCAGGAATCTTTTGCAGGTGTTTAGAGTTAACTCGTTGATTCAGATGATTAGGTTCATAGCTCGTTTAGAGACCCTTTTAATGATATGCTAATTTTGTGAGATAGGAATTTTGGGTTTTCATGAGCTGTATGCCACAATCATCCGTATTAAGACAATAAAAGACCTGAAATATTTCAGTTAGTGTGCAATGAATCTAAAATATATGAATGTTAAATTTTTATCATGACATTATGGAAAATAATGAACTTTATCACAATATGCTAATATTTTGAGAAGGACCTGTATATCTTAAGATGGTGGCATCCTCACCTTCTCCTGGAAGTTAAAGACCGTCTCAGCCAGTCTCTGAACGTATGGATCCAGTTTGTAGGACTCCCAGACCAGAGTGATGCCCTCAGTGATGAGCACCTGGACCTCTTTCTTAAGGCCAGCCACCAGCAGGGAGATGGAAGACCTCTCCTCCACTTTCTCACATGTGCGCTCGTAGGTGCGCACGCTCTCGATCAAGGAGATGGCGAACGGGTACAGCTGGTTGGCCTGGTGGGCTTTGTTGACGATGGCCAAAGGAACACGGAAGCTGAGCCACTTCAGGTTGCGGACTTCTTTGGATAAGGTGATGATCTCTGGGAGGAAGTTGACTTTAAGCTTGAGCATGTTTCCAGTCCTTCCACGGGCTCGAGTGCTCTCGATGGTGAAGATCCGACCAGACACGCCCAGGTTACGCTGCTGCACCTAAAACAAAAAACAAACATTTAGAAAGAAAATAAAAGGTCCGTTTCAACTGAATGGTAAAAATGTTCCATACTTTGCGAGCCCAGTCGTCAAATATCTCCTGAGTATTGAGCTTAGCCCTGAAGCTATCTCCATCCTGCTTTAGCTTCAGCCCCTCCACGTGGTTCTCCCAGCCCTTCCCCAGAACGTCCTCCACTCTCTTCATATATGCAGTCAGCTGACGGTCGATCTGCTTGGCCCAGATGATGGAGCCGGACACGGGTGGCAGGTCGCGAACATGGCTCATCTTGCAGGCCTGGCTCTGAGGATACTGAACTTTGAACTTGTCGTGCAGAGACTCGATGTCGTCTTTCACACGCTGAATGAGCTGCGTCTGGTACTCCCGGATGGCGCCGCGGATGTGGGGGCGCACGAAGAGCGCGTTGAAGCGGGAGAAGATGCGGAACATCTCGTTGGCGTTCTTGGCGGTTCCCAGCTGGTCGCGCAGGCGGGCAGTGATGCGGGTCTCTACGCGGTCGATGCGCTCATCGTAGCGCTTCATGGCGGCCTCCCAGGCTTCCATACCTTCCTTGGACACATCCAGGCCGTCAACCTCTTTGACGTTCTCGTATGCCAGGTTGACCTCTTCAATAGCGTTGGCATCAGCAGCGTCAAAGAGAACTCCAGCTACTTTCATGTCTTCAGGCTCAACTGGTTCTCCAGCGGCGTGCTGTGGCACCGCAGAAACCTGCAAACAGAAGGGTTCATCATTTAAGACCCAATATAAAAAATTGGGCTATATTTCAGTTTTTGAAAGGCTGTAAATCCATGAATTTTTAATAAATCTTTTGAAGGGCACTGTGGTCATCTGCCAGAAAGCAATCATCAAAGCATTAATGCTTGAAGGGTGTACGTTCTTCACCTGTGGACGAAGCACTCTGACGATGACGGCCCTCAGCTGCTCGTGCTGCCTCCTGAAGCGCCTCATGTGGTCCAGCCGTGACTGGAGCTTCCTGTGGGCGGGGCTCAGGCGCCAAACCATCTTCAAGTTCTCCTCCCGCTTCCTTTTCACAATGTCCCTCAAAAGAACCTGCAGCTTCTCGTACTCGTCCTCCCAGGTCTGGAACACCTCAAAGCAGGCCACCATCACCTGGGCACAGAAAATGAAAGGTTTAAAATTACTTTAAGAAGCTAAAACAGGCAAAGAAAATATCAAATTGGACATGCCACACCAACCTTTTCAAATTCCTCATAAGCAACATGCATGAGCTTTCTGGTTCCCAAAACCTTGAGTAGCTGGGAGCTCAAGTCCCTGGAGATTGCCTCCACCAGACGCAGCGCTCTTTGAATGGGATACTTGGTGTTCCTAATTTTTTTCAGGTGGGTAAAGATGGCTATAAGAGCCTGGCGGATCTTATCGAGCTCTGAGGCAGAAAGCAGGTCGTTGAGAGGGAAGTCTTTCATCAGAGGATTATAGTCGTTCACAGTTTCCACTGCTTGTTTCAGTCCTGCGAGGAGAAGAACAGAAATTCTCTACATTTCAATAAACCGATGCCAGAAAATGAAACCAGTAACAGCGGAAAGTGGTCCCTTACCAGTGTCTGTGTCAAAGCTGACAGTAGCATGGAAGCGTTTGCCATGTTTAAGGATATCTAGTGTCAGCAGAACCTCTGGGCTCTCTCTCTTCTCTTGGATCCTGTTGAGGGCTCTCTCCAGGTTCAGCCAGAAACTGATCTCCTGCAGGGCCGTTCCTGAGGCTGGATCCCGATCCAGCTTAGTTACCTGGCAGGAAGAGTTGAACAAGAGTCAGAAAATCAAGCCGTTTTGAATGAAATTGGGTTTTTTTTATTTTTCACAAAGCGCTAGATGTTTTCGCTCAGCTCACTTTCTGGATTTCTCTGATCCAACGGTTCACTCCAGACTGCAGCTGATTAAGAAAGGTGGGATCTTCCACTTTATCTCCAAAGTCAGTGACCTTTGGCTTCTCCCCACGCTCGTGGCACTGCTTGGCAACGTTTGTGATGATGGGATTGATGAGCAGACTGATCTCAGGAATCTCAATGTTCTGCTGCAGGTGAAGAAGGCCCATCTCCAGCTCAGCAATCTTTTTCTCCACAGAAGGAGCCATCTTATCTCCATCTCTACAGGCCACAGCAGAGAATATTGTCAGGTTACATTTATCACATCATCTCAAGACTAAAAGAAATTCTTATTTAAATCATATTACCTGTCTGCTTTGCCAGACTCACGGATGTAGGACTTGAAGAAAGGAGCAACAGCATTGCTGATGAAAGAGTGAAGAGTCTCATAGGGAGAATCCTCACTCAGGGTCAGAACCCGAACTTGGGTTGATATGGGCTTGTCTGCATCAATGACACCTGTCCTCTTGATCAGAGCCAAGCTGTGATAAATGGGAGGAAAGATGCATTTGTGTCCAACGTTAATTCAGGTAAAGAAAGTAACATTTTCTACAAGCTGTGCAACTTCCAGGAAAATGAACCACCTGTTGGACTTGATGCCATAGTGAATGTCGATGCTGATGTTGTAGCCGATGCACTCTTTCTCCTCTTCTCCTTCATCTCCAACATCCTCTGTGAGAACAGAAAAACAACCATGAACCCTACATGAACAAACACACCTAGAGATGCTTACCAACAGGACAGGTGATGTGGACTTAAATGTTTATCACAACATGCTGTGGCATTTACTGCAATAACAAGAAAAATGACCTAAAAATTCATTTTGTGACAAACACACATCACTCCTCTAAACATAAAACTAGTCCATTATTAATGGCTGCTTTAGTACAATGGTCACATAAAGAGGTGCAATTGTGCTGCTATATAATCCATAATATATTTTATATATGCTACTAACTGAAATGATACTTTTACGGAAACGACAGTGAAAAAAAAAAGAATGATTTAAAACAGCAGAGGAATCCCAACCATACTGTCAGCTTTTAGAGATAAACTCATTAAGAGTTTATCGTTTTCATGATGAATTAGATAAATTAGGGCCTTATAACCATCATTTTTCTCCCATGATAATAGGAAACTAAACAATAATTGGCCATCGCTGCTTAGCGCCTGCTAAACTTCCATGAAGCAAGTTGACCGGTACATCATTGCAGTCAAAGCAGTGAAAAACAGTGCTTTGTATAAGCATTTATGATCCTGTCATGTTACACAATCTTTGCATTTTGTTGGGATTTTATGTGATGGAGCATCAGAGATTCAGCAGTGAAGTGACACGGCAACAGCACATGGTTTTCATATCATTTACAAAACATGTCATGTGTTTGTATTCAGCCACAGAGTCTCAGCTGGATTTAGGTCTGGACTTTGACTAGGCCATTCTAACAGATGAACATGCTTCTATCTAAACCAGCTCATTGTATCTCTTGCTGTATGTTTAGGGTTGCTGTCCAGCTGGAAGGTGAACCTGTCCCCCAGTCTCCTGCAGCCGCATTTACATGCAGGTGAACACCAGCTCCTGACAGCAGACAGAGAAACATGCCGCTAAAACCTAGAAAGCAGGCAAGGAAATCTGCGGTTTTCAAAAGCGCCAAATTTAGTTTTGATGGCAGCATTTCCTCTCCTGCCAGCAGCAGCAGGGAGTAACTCTCCTACTCCTGGTACATATGGCGAAGGTAGAAGTAGACAAAATAGCCCAAGTGTTTCATGCCCTGCCCCTGACACACAGCTAAAGTCCAGTCACCACCCAATAAAAGGTTCTGACCCGGCTTGGCTGTCGGAGGTGAAATTATCCCTATAAGACTGAGCTTGGTAATTACATAAATACATGATCGATAGAGAAAAGAAATAGAAAGAAAGATTAAGAGACAGAAAGATAAATAAGAAAGATGGAGAGACAGTTAAAGAAAAAGATATAGACATTATAAATAAATTAGGTAGAAGATAAATACACATTTCAGAGTTTTTTTCCCGTAGGAATATTCCATCTAATATGTAGACAGCTTAAACAGGCTGCAGTCAGAGGAAACCATGAGCCCAGCCATTTATATATTCTCCTGAGTGTGTGTGTGTGTACACACACTGACCTGGTTAAGCACAAGATTTTTGTCAAGGTTAAAGAGACAATTTTCGTCAGCCTCAGATCTACGGCTACAACTCCTGCATTCAGCACCGTTAGCTCGCCTGCATCCGTTAGCGACTCGCCTGCAGCAACATGGCTGGGTTTTAATTTGTTCTTTACATTGCTGGTCAGTTAAGGGTTTTAATGTTGAAGAAATGTTTGAAAAAAACTGAGATGTTACAATACAAAGAGCTGGAAGTTGTTTTGATATATTCATTAAAGTTTATAGATTGAGAAATGTATGTATAGTTAAAAAAAAACTATTTAAATCCACACAGTTTCCCTTCAGATGCACAAATATACACTACTTCCATGGCATATCAAAGAAAATCCAACAAAATCCATCTGAAGTTTGTTGCTGCTACATGACAAACTTTGAAAGATTTCAAATGATATGAATAGCTTAACACGGTCCTGCATTAATCGTGTCCTACATCCTTCCAAATGGGACAGACATGACAACTCTTATAAACTCGATTATACAGAGGAAGTCAAAATGATAACTGATGAGTAACATGGAGATGCTGAACAAACGTTAACTTGAACTGTCGCTGCAGCAGGAATTTAATCAGGGACCTTTATGTAGGACCCAGCACTGCTTTGCAGGAAAAACAACCTGCAAACACTACATTGTCAGTATCCCAGTCCAAAAGCATGACCAAACTGGAGGCTCACACAGTGTGGATGGTCATGTGTGGTCCTAAAGAATAAAAACACAGCTGAGAAGCAGATCATTTCGCCTGCAGCTGACTGATGATAATGTTTTCATTGACAAAAACAGCTTCACATGATAGAAGCCCAAAGTTATGACATGCAGTTAGAACAAATGATTCATTCATTAAGTCGCAATCAGTCTTTTCTTGATCTTGGAAGAAATATCAAAGTGATTGCACTTGCAAAGTCCAGTTCCTTTGCTCATTAACTCAAGTGAGACAGGCGTGAGCCACTGTTGCCCTATAGTCCTCAAGGCTGCAGATATAATTGTCGCTGTAGCATCTTTAATCTAATAAACTTCTTCCTTCAACTCAACTTTCCATTAATATGCTTCTGTACAGCACTCCGAACAACCCACTGGTTTAGATATAACCTTTTGTGACTGTAAAGTCAGCATTTTACCGACGATTGTGTGGTAAGAAACATGGTCATAATAAAACATTTCCTTTTTTATTGGTCTTAGGTGTCATTTTTATATTCTGAGAAATTTAACTTCGTTTCATTTAATGATTAAGCAACAATTACCATAATAAATATCTCACCCTGGGTACTGAATCCATACATAAATAAGTTTACTTCATGAATTGTATCACTGGACAAATACATTTCTGATGATTTTCCAATTTATTGAAATGCACCTGTAAATGCAGGTGAACCCTGCTACACCATAATCAGATAGTGAGAAGCTTCATTTTGTCCACCCCACCCTATGGTGTAGCTCCTTTATGGATTTAATAGGTGGAGAAGGAAAAAACGTCAGCTTTTACTCCCAGTTAGATGATAAACTGATTAAGTTATAATTCCGTGATTGATTAAAGAGGTATTTAGGCTAACAGTACAGCTAATTTACTAACATTTTCTTCTAACAGTATTCGTTTAATAGTACCTTTGAGGGCACTTCTCTCCACCAGCACAGTGTGAATCTGGGGGTCGGATAAAAATTTCTTCATCTGCTCCACCGAGCTCTTCTCCTCCAGGGCGGTTTCCAGGGAGGCCGGGGCCTCGCCGCCATCTTCCAGCAGCAGCGGCACCAGTTTCCGAATGTGTTTCTGCAACACCGAGGTGTCCGCCACCGTCTGGACCGCCGACACCTCCATAGTGCCGGTGCCTTCCTCCGTCCCACCGCCGTCGGACATTCCGTGGAGAGGTGGCAGCTAACCAGAAGGTGTGTGAAGGTGAACAAAGAACGAAAACCAACGTTGCTGTACAGCCGACTGAAAGCTGACTACCAATCTGTCAAATCACCGCAGTTCGGAATAGCTTCATTTGTTGGCGCAAAGGATCCTGGTACTTGTCTTTCTGTGGGTGGGAAATCCACTTGGGTGTGCTGTTAGAATACCACACTACCCATGATGCTGTTCGAATCTTTTTTTCCCGTCCATCCAATAAATGGCCGCTAGAGGGAGAAAGGGAGTAGTCTTTAATGATGCAGCATTTTCCATGATTATGTCAAATCAAAAAACTGCTATTTGTTTTCCGGTCCGGTAATTTTTGGCGTTATCATTGTCTTTTTGTTGGATATTTAACCAATTCCAGCAATCCACAGCTTTCTTAAACTAATTTACTGTTTCATTTGTGTTTTTTCTCTTACATTTTCATCAATAAAACTGCTAAGTAAAGATGACAAATACCACAACATTAAGCAGTAACCCTAGTTAAGGGGTCTCCAACCTTAACAATCCGAACGGCCATTTTTGCCCTCACTCCAGCTAAATAAAACGCATTTAGAGCCACAAATGTTACATGACCTTTTGAGAAAGTACCCTTGTATTTTTTATAAATATCTACTAAAGGAAATTTGTTGTAATTTTTAAGAAAAACTTAAAACTTTTGCAAAAAGATGGATACATTTTCTAGTATGAGATGTTGATATTTGTGGAGAATGATTCAAAAAAGCACCTAGTTTCCAACCTATTATGAAATACATAACAAAATAATGGTACTTTTATTGTCATTCTGTTGTATACATTCAGTACAATTATTCCATAAAAAAAGTGAAAAACTGCTGAAACATTCATTTGTGTGAGCAGTTGGGGGGCTGCACAGTGGCACAGTTGGTAGCACTGTTGCCTTGCAGCAAGAAGGTCCTGGGTGCGACTCCCACCCTGGGGTCTTTCTGTATGGAGTTTGCATGTTCTCCCCGTGCATACGTGGGTTCTCTCTGGGTACTCCGGCTTCCTCCCACAGCCATGCCTGTTAGGTTAATCGGTCTCTCTAAATTGCCCTTAGGTGTCAATGAGTGTGTGGATGGTTGCGTGTCTATGTTGCCCTGTGATGGACTGGCAACCTGTCCAAGGTGTACCCCACCTCCCGCCTATAGACTGCTGGAGATAGGCACGAGCTTCCCTGTGACCCACTATGGAAGAAGTGGTAGAAAATGACTGACTGACCTTCATTTGTTTTTATATCTGTATTTAAAAACAGATGGTTCCTAATCATGTTTAGCCCAAGTTATTAAGAGCCATTGTAGAAGGTCCACAGAGCCTCTTGTGGCTCTGGAGCCACAAGCTGCAGGGCCCTGGTCTAGAGTAAACATCATGCATGAAGCACAAAAACCAAATCAACAAAATATCTGCAGATCTTCTATTTAAAGCCACATTGTCTTGCAAAAATGTCATACTCCTGAAACTTTCTCAGATTTTCTCTTATTCCAACCTCAAACCTGTTAATGTATATCACTAGAATGTTGTGAGATAAACAACTGAGGCTCAGCGGGGAGAGAAGTCACTCCATCTGAAAGTTGTGGGTTTGATTCCAGCTTCCTCCTGTTAAGTGCCTTGCCTACTGATCTACACATTGGTGAATGTATGTGTCTGTGAGCGCAATCAGGTGAATGTAGCTATAGTATACAGCGTTTTGAGTGGTCAGTATGACTGGAAAGGCATTAAATAATTTCAGTCCATTTACCATAAACCAACAGAGTAGCAGATGACTGTAAGCACCTAAAATATGCATTCTTAGACTCCTTTACTCTGATACCCCTAAATCCACTACTACCAATTTCCTTCAGAAGACACCCAATTAGTTTCTAGTGTAAATTACTCTCAGTATAAATGCAGCTGCAAGGAGAGTAAGAGTGTTCAGCTTTATCATTCCTTATTAAATACACTGACCTTTGTGGTTGTAATGTGAACATTTGATTTACTTACCAGGGGTATGTAAACACTAAAGCTCTACATTATGTTAAACTTGGAAATCAAGACCTGATGCCACAACCAAAGTTCTTTAAGAAGTAAAAAATTATTTCATGCATTGAGATGTCTTTACAGACTCCTACAAACTGTGAAAAGTACAAAGAAGTAGCTTCTCAGTGTTGAACATAGAGGCATTAATAAGACACGTAGGAACAAATCATTTTTGTTTATTTATTCAATAAATAAAAGACAATGTGACCCATTTTTATCAATACTGAAAGTTAAAAAGCTTTGAAGCCAAATAACAGCCTGTAAAACATCCCTGAGTTAGAAGGTAATTTTTACAACATTTATATGAAAGCTATGTATCGAATGTAACTACCTGATTAGTTATAAATGGCTTTTCATGAGAAATATAGCTTTAAGATCAACCTCACATGAGAAAGCAGCTCAAACTCTGAAGATGAAAAAAAGCTGTTTAAGAAATAGAGATAACATTTAAAATAAAAAGTGTACTAGCAGTACATTCAAATTCAAACATCCTAATTTCAACATTGTGCCTTCAGTTCAGAGGTCATTCTAACCCTCTGTTTGAAGCCAGAGCAGCTGTCGCTAACTGAGGTTGAAGTTTTCGTTGGCTCTTATTGAGATGCTCAGTCTTCTTCAGGAAACTTGAATTTAGCGTACACGATGAGCATAACAATGGACATGATTACACACAAGGAACCAACCACAAGGTAGGCAATGCCCAGGAAATCATTCTTTCCTCCCATCCAAGAGACGTTGCTGAGCACCAATTTCTTCTTTCCTTTGAAGCTCAGAACATGGTAGTCTTAGGAAAATATGTTGAGGATATACAACAAGTTCAGAGTTCACAGCTTGTCCTTAGAGATTTAAAAAACATTTTGACTCCAGAACAGAGAGCACAATTTGTCTAAACAGATAAGTAATTCTGATTATACATCACATGACAGTGACGGATAGCTCTAGCGGAGTTAACAGTCAGACCACTGAGATGACAGTGGGTGTTGTTTGTGAACATAACATTCCCCCAGTGAAGTATTTCAAATGTTTACTTCTGTTAATTTTGATCATTCTGGCCTAAAGTTAATTAAAAAAAAACAAAATTCTGTTTCTTTGAAAATTTGAATTACATCAGTCCGATAAAAAGGTTTTAATTTAGAAATGTCTTCCTACTGAACAGTGTGTCATGTACTGTATAATATCTGCGTCAATGCAACGTGGCGTGGAGGCAATTAGTCTGTGGTTTCAGCTTCCAAAAGCAGTGAGAAGGTCCTTTGCATGACTCCAGACATGGAAAACATTATTTGCCTAGCTTGTTTACTGACTGAGAATATTTCCTTTTTCTGTGTTCACCTCGAGGAAAGTAAAAACCTACGCAACCAGTAAAACAAGTTGATACTATGTAGTTTATAATGTTCATGACAGAAACCTCGAGGTCTCACTGCAGACTTTTTCCTAGACCATACTAGCAGTATAAGAAGGTAAAGACCATCCATGTTAAGTAAAATTAGTTAAAAATCTACACATTATTATACCTCTCTCTGAGCCTCAAACACCCCTCCCAGAATGGCATGAAAATGATACTGTATGAAAATGAATGAAAGGATACTGTAGGAAATTTCCAGAGAGTAGTTTCCAGCTGGTAGACCAGCTTGATACTCATCTTTTGTGATTCGTCGATATAGCTTCCTGAAATCGGGAAGAGCTGCCCTTCTCATCCAGACGAGGAAATCTTGATTGATGAAGCCGTTGTTATACACATCAGTGGTGTCCAGCTCGTAAGCAGCCTTGGGCCAATTTATGGGCTTCACCGTTCCTGAAAATAAACATTTATCCCAATAAATGTTAGATGTAAAGAGAAAGAGAGCTCATTTTGGTTATTAAACTGAATTAGTACCATTGAAAGCGTTAATCAGGGGTGTCTCATTGGGGTTTCGGTACTTGACATTTTGGTCTGTCCACCAAGCAATCCCTTTTCCATTAAGAGGCACTTCCTTTTTACTCCCGTTGACCATCCGATACAGCCTAAAGGTGTCTTTCAAAAAGCAGAAAAAGGCAGAAAAATTGAGGTAGCCAAAATAAATCACACGGTATTCATCTCAGGGAATAATTCCTAAGTCATACATACCATTGAACATGCTGTTTGCCAGCGCTCCACAAGGCACGATTGGGTTACGCTTGCCATCATAATCATAGGGGGAACATGCTGTAGCAGGACTCTTTCAGGAGACACAAAAAACATTGGTTCAATTTGATTTAAAAAAAACTGTTATTGTTTGCTTTAGATTATGCACACTTTTATAAAACTGACTAAAATTATTGATTGTAAACTCCACAAATATGGCCTATATGGAACAGTGGCAAGACGACAGGCATTGTTCTAAGAAGGCTTCAAGAAGTCGTGTTCGCATTTTGCCACAAGCCATGTAGGGGAGAGAGCAAGTATTCAAAAGACCATCTGTGGTGGAAACCTAGCACTGAACATCACCCCTATAAACACAGTGGGGGTAGTATCATGCTGTGGGGATGCATTGTTTCATCATGAACTTTGAAGATGGATAAAGTCAAATACAGAGCAGTCCTGGAAGAAAACCCCAGTCTCAAGCCGAAGAAGACTTGACACTGGGGTGGAGGTTCCCTTTCCAGAAGGACAACCACCCTAAACATACAGCCAGACCTACAATAGAAGGTTTCAGATCCAGAGTAAAAATGTGACATTGTGTCAAGTTATTCTGCTTCACCCACCATGAACAATACTTAAAAAGGTCTATCATATTACTTTAAAGGTATCCAGGTCTCCATACAACTGATTGTCATCTTTGGATATGCCGTACTTCCTTTGGTTCTGAAAGTAGTTGTTCAAGCCATAATAAATGACGACAGGCCCCTGTGAGGAAAAGAAATATGAAAAAAACAAAACAAAACTGTTTCAGATGAGGGAAAAGAGTAAAGATTAAATGTATAGCTTGCAAAGAACAGTTTGAGTCTAACCTTAAACAGAGTGTCGAGATGGAACTCCATGGTGCACCCGCAATCCTTGATACTTGGGTCACTGCACTTATAGCAGGGATCGGTTGCTACAGCACCAGTGTAGTCCAACTGTTTGGGGGGAAATAAGGGCAAAATATTTTTTAATGGTTACAACACAGATTCTTAGAAGTCTGGTGCCAAAGCAAAGTGGGTCGCTGCTGATTGTAAGGAAAGAAATTCCTTGTTTTTCCATTGTAGCACTAAAGACAGATAGTTTTGCATTAGCACCCTAGTTTGTTTTGCTCCCTTCTTCCTACATCTGACTCTGCACTCTCAGATCAGTACAAGCAATCAATGCATTAAAAGGTGCCGTCTTACCTCCAGCACCTGGACGTCCCGTGAAGTGATGAAGAGACCAACTCCAACGCCAATGAATGCGAGCCCAATGAGGACAAACC
Source organism: Girardinichthys multiradiatus (assembly GCF_021462225.1). Taxonomy (NCBI): domain Eukaryota; kingdom Metazoa; phylum Chordata; class Actinopteri; order Cyprinodontiformes; family Goodeidae; genus Girardinichthys; species Girardinichthys multiradiatus. The sequence continues at coordinate 3,593,480 of NC_061811.1, forward strand.
CTGGAATAACAATGCCTGCGGAGAGAATGGGCTGCCATGCCGGAAGCCTCTGCTGGGTAAAGGCAGTGTTGTCAGGCCTGTTGGGAGACTCCTCCTGCTCGTGCTTCACCATTGCCTTGATTCTGTAGGATTGTTAAAGATCTCAACAAATATCCTGAATTATAGTTTAAGGTATGCTTTAATGTAAGTGGTTACAGACTATCACTGGGATGGAAAAAAAAAAAATCACTGGAAACCCCTAGTTCATGTAAATGAGATGGATAAACTTTTGAATACTCTTGACTTCCTGTTTCTTTTCATGTTATTATATGAGTTATATTATGAATCTACTACTGTTCCACCTAAAACTAAAATGTTTCATATTTGATTTCTACACGCCATTAATTCAGCACTAAGCAACAGCTAGATGAGTTATGACCGTAAAACATGACCCTAAATGTACTTCTCAGTCCCAATAATTAACTTTTTGAAAGAAAATGTGCGCTTCAGTCGGAATTTTTCGAAATTAAAAGCTGATACTTACGCGCAGTCCGCTGGAGAACAGAGAAACAAGGAAGTCAACAAGACGCTGAGATCTTTTCCTGGGTGTAGAAGCTCACCTTTACCTGTCATGCCCCTCCCCTTTTTCTTCCTGCCCCGCCCTACTTTCCACATAAACATTGAGTACATAGATACCGCAAAGGCGCAGTAGAAACCACGCCATGGGCCATCCGCCATATTGTGAGTGGCGACCTTTTGTTGAGAACCAGACTGCTCAGAAAGGGTTTTCCAAACAAATGAAGCACTAAAATTTACGTTCAACTAGGCTAATCTTGGAAACCATTTTTCATGCACAATGTTATATGTTCATTTTATTACTAATAATGGCACGTTAGTTGTTTACCACGAAACATCTAAATATTCATTGGTTAATTAACCGACTAATTAATTCATTATTTAAATACTCTCAACTGAGTTACAACAACGCCGTTTAATGCTACCCTTCCAACTCGGTCCAAGTATTACAGTGTGATTTTTGTCACATTCAGTTATTTACTATCTAATGAGAAACAGAACAGCCTTGGTGTTGATATCTGACATAACCCCACCGGTCCGACCTCGAGGTCACATACAGGTCCTTCTCAAAATATTAGCATATTGTGATAAAGTTCATTATTTTCCATAATGTCATGATGAAAATTTAACATTCATATATTTTAGATTCATTGCACACTAACTGAAATATTTCAGATCTTTTATTGTCTTAATACGGATGATTTTGGCATACAGCTCATGAAAACCCAAAATTCCTATCTCACAAAATTAGCATATTTCATCCGACCAATAAAAGAAAAGTGTTTTTAATACAAAAAACGTCAACCTTCAAATAATCATGTACAGTTATGCACTCAATACTTGGTTGGGAATCCTTTGGCAGAAATGACTGCTTCAATGCGGCGTGGCATGGAGGCAATCAGCCTGTGGCACTGCTGAGGTCTTATGGAGGCCCAGGATGCTTCGATAGCGGCCTTTAGCTCATCCAGAGTGTTGGGTCTTGAGTCTCTCAACGTTCTCTTCACAATATCCCACAGATTCTCTATGGGGTTCAGGTCAGGAGAGTTGGCAGGTCAATTGAGCACAGTGATACCATGGTCAGTAAACCATTTACCAGTGGTTTTGGCACTGTGAGCTGGTGCCAGGTCGTGCTGAAAAATGAAATCTTTATCTCCATAAAGCTTTTCAGCAGATGGAAGCATGAAGTGCTCCAAAATCTCCTGATAGCTAGCTGCATTGACCCTGCCCTTGATAAAACACAGTGGACCAACACCAGCAGCTGACACGGCACCCCAGACCATCACTGACTGTGGGTACTTGACACTGGACTTCTGGCATTTTGGCATTTCCTTCTCTCCAGTCTTCCTCCAGACTCTGGCACCTTGATTTCTGAATGACATGCAGAATTTGCTTTCATCCGAAAAAAGTACTTTGGACCACTGAGCAACAGTCCAGTGCTGCTTCTCTGTAGCCCAGGTCAGGCGCTTCTGCCGCTGTTTCTGGTTCAAAAGTGGCTTGACCTGGGGAATGCGGCACCTGTAACCCATTTCCTGCACACGCCTGTGCACGGTGGCTCTGGATGTTTCTACTCCAGACTCAGTCCACTGCTTCCGCAGGTCCCCCAAGGTCTGGAATCGGCCCTTCTCCACAATCTTCCTCAGGGTCCGGTCACCTCGTTGTGCAGCGTTTTCTGCCACACTTTTTCCTTCCCACAGACTTCCCACTGAGGTGCCTTGATACAGCACTCTGGGAACAGCCTATTCGTTCAGAAATGTCTTTCTGTGTCTTACCCTCTTGCTTGAGGGTGTCAATAGTGGCCTTCTGGACAGCAGTCAGGTCGGCAGTCTTACCCATGATTGGGGTTTTGAGTGATGAACCAGGCTGGGAGTTTTAAAGGCCTCAGGAATCTTTTGCAGGTGTTTAGAGTTAACTCGTTGATTCAGATGATTAGGTTCATAGCTCGTTTAGAGACCCTTTTAATAATATGCTAATTTTGTGAGATAGGAATTTTGGGTTTTCATGAGCTGTATGCCAAAATCATCCGTATTAAGACAATAAAAGACCTGAAATATTTCAGTTAGTGTGCAATGAATCTAAAATATATGAATGTTAAATTTTCATCATGACATTATGGAAAATAATGAACTTTATCACAATATGATAATATTTTGAGAAGGACCTGTACAGCGTCATGCTGCAGTTTCGTCCAACAATGCCCCTCACAGCATGGCGGCGACGTTGACGCTCAGGCAGCGCCTACTCCTCTTTGTCGGAGTTCTTTCAGACCGACGTAAGTTTCAGCTCGGATCGCTTTTCCCAGACTGAAACATTCAGTTCAGATCAGCTGTTAAAAATGAGTTAAAAATAAACGTTAGATTTTAAGGACGACATAAGCTAGAAAAGGCAAATAAACATTGGTCCGTTAAACCCCACCTTTGCGTTTGTCTACGGTTTCTACAGCCAATCATATTTGAGTGACATTGCATAACGTTTTGTCATCCACCAATCACGAAAGAGTTCCTTGGAAGACCTGCAACTGTGCCGTCTTTGTGTTGATTTTTTCGGAGGATTTAGAGGTAACTTCTATATTTTTATTTATCCTTTATGATTATTTCACCTTCACTCGGAGGTGTAAACAAATTAGCATTGTATTTTAATCTGCTGGTCCATTTTTAAGATAGATCTGTTGGCATGCAAATCCTGCGCACCTGCTAGCCAAATCTCATTGTTAGCCTAAGCTAACGCAGCATGGTCTTCTTTGGTCATGTCAACGGGTTGCATTTAAAATGAGAGATATGTTGGAAAATCATTTTATAGTTCAAATGAGTTCTTAGACTATGAAATTTAACTACTATGTAATAATCGGTATCAGTAACAAAGCTATTGAATGCGTTAACAATGTCCACATTTCGCTGCTAGCTTTGTCGCTGCTAGCCTGCATTAGTTCATGGAGCCGAAGTAAATAAAAATAGGACGCTAGCGAAGGCTTTATACTGATGATTAATGTCTAAACTGATCAAAGATCAATATTCAAACAGGCTAAGAAGCAGATTTTCAGCACATATTCTTACAAGCATTTGACGTTTTGCCAAATATTGCAAATTTCAGCTGGTATTACTATGTTAGCTTGTCTTGAATGAAGTGTCTTATAAAAGGCCAACAGTGTTGTTCAGTTCGTTCTGTCTGTAACCATATTTCTGGTTCTGTCTTCGTCCCTTAGTGTTTGAATGGATATTTCCAGGTGTACGGAGAAATGGGTAAAACAAGACAAGGTTACTGTACCTTGGAGCTTTCATTTCATAAAACCATCACACCCATGCACACTGTACATCGTTTCTGTCACCCAGTAAAGAGAAGCCTCATTTTAGGAGAAGTATTACTTAAACCTACTTTATGTTTTGTGGTTACAAAAGTATTTACAGTTTCCAGCAGTAGGTTGTTTCATCACATTTAATTTGACATTATTCTTTTTCATATTTGATTATACCGCTACTGGTTGAAAAAGATGGGTATAGATATCTCAGCTGTCCCAGATTTGAATTAAATCATGACTTTAACTGTCTCTTTTTGCATTATTCATACTTTGCCCTAAACTCTTAAGTACAGTTTGCTAATATTTTCACAATTGAAATCTCCATAGAAACAGAAGCAAGGAGTTAGAATTTAGAACATGTATGAACCCAATTAAACTAGATCAACCAAAATTGATTGTGGTATTTAATTGACATTTTTATTGAAATGTGCCTTGAAACGACATGTTGTGAATTGGCGCTATAAACATAAACTGAATTGTTATGGTTGGTATATTTGCATAGGAATCTAATAGTTCTGCCAGACCTGGAGTGCCTTGCAAAAGTATGTATGTGTAATCTTAAACAATATATCATTTGATCATGTTACTACCACAGATGTCTGAGTTTTTTTATAGAGATTTTATGACACTCCAATATAGAGTAGACCAGAATTATGAAGTGGAAGAAAAAGATAAATATATTTTTTAAACTTTGTACATCTAATATAATTTGAAGCCTTTGTATTCAGCCATTGGAAGTCAGTTAATAAATAACGTAGAGTCCACCTGTGACCAATTTAACCTCGGTTTAAATTAGAGGTACACCGATTGCAGTTTTCTGGCCAATTACCGATCTTTAAAAAGCCTGACTTGCCGATTCCGATTTTGGCTGATACAAGTTTTTTTTAGAATTGACACCTTCAGTTGCTATAAGGTCACAATACACCTTTAAGGTTTCGATCTTCTTTTATTGAAAAGCTTATTGAACAATACCTGTAAAACTATACAAACTTGTTTTAAATTCATATGAGGTGGTGCTCTCAAATAGTTTAGAGCATTGCAGTCTTTTTTTTTTTCAAATTTTTAAAAGAGAAAAACTTGCACAATAGGTTAAACAAGTAGATAAGATCGGTTTCACATATAAGTATTGGCCGATCACCAATCTCCCCAAATTATCGATCGATGGATCGGTGCACCTCTAGTACAAATGCAGCTGCTTCGTTTCTGGCCTCAGAGGTTTGTTAGAGAGCAAACAGCAATCATGAAGACCAAGGAACACAGCAGACAGGTCAGGGAGGAAGTTGTGGAGAAGTTTAAAGCTGGGTTAGGTTTTAATACTGTTTCCCAAGATCTAACAGAGCTCTGTTCAATCCATCATATGAACATTAAGAGAGGATGGACCAACCAACTTGTCGTTGACCGAAACTCACAGGCTGGGCAAGGAGAGCAGTATTCAGGGAAACCATGCGGCTCATAGTAACTCTAGAGGAGCTGCAGAGATTCACAGCTCAGATGAGTGTAACCCTACCCTGAGAATCTGTTGACAGGACAGCCATTCATCTTGTACTCCACAAATCTGGCTTTGAAGGGGAAATGGCCAGATGACAGACTACTCTTAAAAAACGAAGCCAAAATACGTCCTGTTCACAATTTACTACAAACCATGTTGTAAAAGACTTGAAACTGGGGCAGAGTTCACCTTTCAGCAGGACAACAACCCTAAATACAGTCCAAACTAGGATGGTATGTTTAGACCAGAGAATATTCCTGTTAGAATGGCCCAGAGAGAGCACAGACCTTAATCCAGTTGACAAGACTTTATGTCCACGGATGCTCTTCATCCAATATGATGGAGATTCAGGTGTTCTTCATAGAAGGTGCCAAAATTCCAGCCTCGAGATTTGGAAAGCTGTCGGAGACATCCCCTCCCCCAACCCACATACACCTAGCATTAATGTTGTTTAGATGCCACAAAGTACAAAAGTACTTTTTTTGTTGTTCTTCACCTGCAACCCACACTTTGTCATTTTCATCAAATATTTTGAAATATGTTTCATTTCTGCTGTTTCAAAACATTTAAATTTGTATCATTTCAATCAAAAATAGTGTTTTTCACAGTTTCCTTACAAGTTACCTTCGCATTGCTCCTGTTGTCTTTGTATTATCACTGATTTTAATTCTATTCTTATACATTTCTTGCTCAGGAGAGGCCTCCAACATCTTCCATAATGCTGTCCAGCAAGAAATCAGATGCAGGCTCCTCTTCCTCCTCCTCTTCATCTTCTGGGGGAGCAGCGGGAGTTGAAAGGCCGTTAGGTGCTGATGTCCAGAGTGGTCCATCAGCCTCGGCTGGTGGACCAATGGATCCAAAGAAGAAGGAGAGATCATCCCCAAGCGGGGAACCTGGAGGTCCCCCGTTTCCCCACCAGTCAGGTCCTGCAGGGGCAGACGCTGACTCAGCTGAAGTCCGTAGAACAAGTCGACGGAAGCGAGCAAAAGTAAACATTTTAGGGTTCTGAAGTTTTAAGAGTCAGTTTTAAATCAGTCTACAGCTGTTTGTTCACGTTAGCAGGTACAAGTTAGTTTCTGTGGCTCTCATTCAAATTTGACAGACAGACACACAGACAGACACACAGACAGACAGACACACAGACAGACAGACAGACAGACAGACACACAGACAGACAGACAGACAGACACACAAACAGACACACAGACAGACAGACACACAGACAGACAGACAGACACACAGACAGACACACAGACAGACAGACAGACACACAGACAGACAGACAGACAGACAGACAGACAGACAGACAGACAGACAGACAGACACACAGACACACAGACAGACAGACAGACAGACAGACAGACACACAGACAGACAGACAGACAGACACACAAACAGACACACAGACAGACAGACACACAGACAGACAGACACACAGACAGACACACAGACAGACACACAGACAGACACACAGACAGACAGACAGACAGACAGACAGACAGACACACAGACAGACAGACAGACAGACAGACACACAGACAGACAGACAGACAGACAGACACACAGACAGACAGACAGACAGACAGACACACAGACAGACAGACAGACACACAGACAGACAGACACACAGACAGACAGACACACAGACAGACACACAGACAGACAGACAGACACACAGACAGACAGACACACAGACAGACAGACAGACAGACAGACACACAGACACACAGACAGACAGACATTAAAATGAGTGAATTTCCTTCTCAACAATTCTTGTGTGTTGAAGCAGACGTACATCTAAAGGTTGCAGGACATCGCCCCTGTTGGCTGGAGTTTGACACCCTTGCTTTAAACAATTTAAGGTTTCTTTGTTGTTGCCTCGGCAACCCACAGTACTATATTTTGTGCAACATTGACACCCAGAAACTAGCTGCTCTGTGAGCTTAATGGGGTCATTTGTAGCCACTCCTATTGGCTGTGTGATTATTAGATTTGGAAGTCCCAGCTGTGACCTTCTGCCCTGGCGGAGGGAAGAAGGTTTTAGAGTACGTGTTTTGTTTTCATCCTTTGGACCTTCAGTGTGGTGAGGTCATACCATCAGCGAAAAACAACCCCAACCATAATGTGTCCACCTCTGTGCTTCAGTGACCAGAGGTGACTAGGTCACAGTCAGTACTTCTTTCCCTCCAGACAGTCGAGATGATGCCAGAGAGCTCTAGCTATGATGCAATGTGAGATTTTTGGTTCATATTCTCTCTCTCTCTCTTTCCACTTTAAAATGAAAGTATCATAAATTATTTGAAGATCAAAAGCTTCTTTTACACGGTTTTAATGGTGCTTTTATTGTGCCTACTGTTGCAGGTGGAGTACCGCGAGATGGACGAAAGCCTGGCCAACCTGTCCGAGGACGAATATTACTCTGAGGAGGAGAGGAACGCCAAGGCAGAGAAGGAAAGGAAGCAGGTCATTCCTCCTCCGCCACCACCTCCTGAGGAGGAGATCGACAGCGAACCCGAAGAACCGTCAGGTGAGTCTAAAGGAAGAAAACGCTGCTCAAAAGCATAAGCAGTTTTGCTTAATCAACTGAAGGCTGTCTCTTATTTGTCCTTTTTGAGTCGGAACACATTTAACATGAGTGTTGTTAGCGTTAAAGTGAAAATCAGTGTTAGAGGAACAGGAGTATTCATGTTTTATTTTTAGGTCTGGAAGGAGCTGCTTTCCAGAGCCGCCTTCCTCATGACAGAATGACGTCCCAGGAAGCCGCCTGCTTTCCCGACATCATCAGTGGTCCTCAACAGACACAGAAGGTCTTCCTGTACATCCGCAACCGCACCGTACGTCTCACCTGTAACCCATTCGTTTTGTTTACAGACAGAAACATATGAAGAGCTTTCAGTCTTATGAATCACTGTATCTCATGTTGATCTCATTCAGATCCAGCTGTGGCTGGATAACCCTAAGATTCAGCTCACCTTTGAGGCTACTGTACAGCAGCTTGAAGCTCCATACAACAGTAAGGCATCAGACTAAAGTTAGTTTTAATTTCTCGTTTTTTCACCAAGAAGAAAATATCATATTTGACGTTGTTTTTCTCCTTTTTACAGGTGATACAGTGTTGGTTCACAGGGTACACAGTTACTTAGAAAGACACGGCCTCATTAACTTCGGCATTTACAAGAGGGTCAAGCCTTTACCCAGTGAGTCTATTTCACTTGTTTTCTTCCACATATTCTCCAAAAAGTTACGAAAACCAAACTATTAAATTAACAAGTGTGCCCTTCAGACAGCATCCCCAGCCAGAATCATTTCCTCTGTAGTTTTTCAGTCTCACTCTGGACCGCTTAAATAAACTCAGCTTGTAGTTTGAGAACATTTATTTAGCTTTTTCTAAAACAAATGGCACAGTTATTGGCTCCTCTTATAATCCATAGACAAGAAATGTTACTGGAGTTTCATCTGAAAATAATTACTGATCAGACTTAGGAACAGCTAATTACTTCTGTTTTGTAGATTAGGTGGCTGTCTCTGACATATTGTTAGCAGCTTTGTCTCTAAATGTGGCCAGCACTGACAGCAACAACAGTGGATCTCCAAACCAATCCAGAGTTTAAGCACATCTTTGGTTTCGTTGCAGCAAAGAAGACTGGGAAGGTAATAATCATTGGTGGAGGCGTGTCCGGCCTGGGTGCAGCCCGACAGCTGCAGAGTTTCGGGATGGATGTTACAGTACTAGAAGCCAGGGTAGGTCATCAACCAAGGTTTTATTGTCATCAGCGTGGGGTCCGAACTGTATGAATGGTTCTAAAACATACATTTTATTCTCAATATTAATGTGAGGTTATTGTTCTTTTGTTTGGCCTTTTGTTCAAAGTGAGCTGCAGCTCACCGCAATCAAGATTCAGCTGATAAAGACCAGAAAGCAAACTGTTACATTATACCTGTCCCTGCATGGGCCGGCTTGATTCTCGGATGTTTTATTTATTTTTAAAACTATTTATTAATGGTTTTAGTTCAGTGAATCAGAACTGCTTTGATCATGCAGGCCTCTGGTCTTCTGCTCAACTTAAACGTAGTCATTTTTCTGTTGGTCACTTTTGGAGCAGCCTTCCTGCAGACCTGAGGGCAGCTAAAAACCTTTCATTTGAACATTTTTGATTCACTGTCTGCATGCAGGACCGCGTAGGAGGAAGAGTGGCCACATTCAGGAAGGGTAACTATGTAGCCGACCTGGGAGCCATGGTGGTAACAGGACTGGGTAAGAATCAGTTTTTCCTTGTTTTATGCAGGAGTCTGAACGTATATCGATTGTGTCTGTTTGTCCTGCAAAATGTCATGACATATCAACCTTTTTACTCCCCACATCATCCACAGTTCATCTTAAGAATCAAACCTGAAGTCAAAGATGCAAATGAATAGTTTTTGGTATTACTGCCAGGTCATCAGACCAACATGATTTAGGATCTCTGCTCTATTATCCCACATGGAGTTCCTGCAGTTACATGATCTTCCAGTAGAGGGAGATATCTGCAAATGCGTGATATGTTGCAGTGAGTTCTATGTTTTTGGGTTTGTTCAGGAGGGAATCCCATGGCTGTGGTCAGTAAGCAGGTTAATATGGAGCTGGCCAAGATCAAACAGAAGTGTCCGCTGTATGAAGCCAATGGCCAGGCTGTGAGTATTCAATTCAATTCAGTTTTATTTATATAGCGCCAATTCACAACACATGTCGTCTCAAGGTTCTTCACAACAGTCAGGTTCATACATTCCAGTTAATCGTAACCATTGAACAGTTCAGTCAGATTCAGTTATTTATTCAAATTGGATAAAACATTTTGTTATCTAAGGAAACCCAGCAGATTGCATCCAGTCAGTGACTTGCAGCATTCACTCCTCCTGGATGAGCATGTAGAGACAGTGGACAGTCACTGGTGTTGACTTTGCAGCAATCCCTCATACTGAGCATGCATGTAGCGACAGTGGAGAGGAAAAACTCCCTTTTAACAGGAAGAAACCTCCAGCAGAACCAGAACCAGGCTCAGTGTGAGCGGCCATCTGCCACGACCGACTGGAGGTTTGAGAGAACAGAGCAGAGACACAAAGAGAACAAAGAAGCACTGATCCAGGAGTACTTTCTATGGGAAGGAAAAGTAAATGTTAATGGATGTAGCTCCTTTAGTCGTTTCATCTAGAAAGAAAGAACAGATAAACTCTGAGCCAGTTTTCAAGGTTAGAGTCTGAAAGAGAGAACATAGAGTTAGTCACAGTAGAAGCTCAGTCAGTAGCCATGTCTAGGAGAGAGAAAGGGTTAAACACTAAAAGACAGGGCTATGTGGATCATCTGTAGAAGGTGAGCATTAAGTTGTTGCCCGCAGAAGCTTGGACGATGCCCCTCTCCAGAAAGGTGTCACAGGTAGAAACAGAGTCAGGCCAGGTGTAGCTTCTAGGAAGAGAATAGAGAGAGAACATAAAGTTAAAAGCTGAAATAACAGCAAATAATGCAAAATTGGAGAGTAGTGTGAGAATGTAGCGAAGAGGGTGAAAGTGGTCATTATGTCCTCCAGCAGCCTAAGCCTATAGCAGCATAACTACAGAGATAGTTTCAGTTCAGATTATTTAGTTAAACGGCGCTTATTTACAACAATGTCGTCTCAAGGAACCCCACAAAGGGTCCCACTGATGGTCATTGTTATACTAAAAAAAAAAACATTATAACATTATTATCAGGAACTCAGGGGCCCCATGCATGTTACCTGCCAACCAGTTATCTAATTACAATATCACTGAAAAGATCAGTATTTCTTCAGAAATTCAATTCAAAATGTGAAACTCATGTATTATACGGATTCAGTATACACATTAACAGCGTGTTTAGGTTGATTTTGATGATTCTGGCTTACAGGTGATGAAAACTGAGTTTCTCAGAACGTCAGACCAATACAAAGAATGATACAGAAATGTGGTCCTACTGAACAGTGTGTCAGTATAAGTAGAGTACAGCATCAGTGCGGTGTGCCACAGAGGCATCCAGCCTTCCTCTCGTTTGAGTAGTTGATTCTGGCGTGTCTCTTCTTCCTCTTGACAGCAACCCATAGATACTCTGTATCCTGGCCAATCCAGCTAGTGATTAGAGGAGGTATTGGTACTACTGGCAGCATGGGTGGGTACCAAGTCCTGCTGCCAAATTAAACATCGCCAACGAGAGTTCTTCCACTTACTTTTCCAGTTCAATGCTTAGATCCAACATAGTATGAACAGCCATGTTCTTGACTTGTCCTGGCCTGCCCTTCTTGTGGAGGGTATCAGTGACTATCTGCTGGACCCGTTAGCAGTCTCCTTTGTGTTTCAGTCGACCATAAGATGTCTATGTTAAAAAACGTTTTTTTAATGATCTTATGTAATATTGGAATGTTCTTAGGAATTGATTTTTTAGTTTCTTATTAGCTATAAGCCATAATCATCAACATTAACAGAAATAACACTTGACTTTATGTTGAAATAAACATTTCTTAGTGATATTCTAATTTGATGAGATGCTGCATGACTAATAAATGCTAATAAAAGGCAATAAACCAACAAAAAATAGCATTTTTGATGATTTTTGTTCTGATTATGAAAATATGTGCTTGCTGTTCTCATTCTGACATTTATGATACACCTATTATCCAATCACAGTGCTGGAAGTATGTGAACCATCCTCTTTATCATCCCCTTTATTCAGAAATATTGATGGTTTCCCATTTTTGTCCCTTCCTAGGTCATTTTTTGATTTTGTTTGGTGTCTTTTAGCTCTGCTCACCTAAAAAGTCTCTTTGCAATCTGGACCAAACTATAAATTAAATTTTCTGTTTAATTTGGCTCATTAAGTGTTTATTGGCTTACATACTTTTATTAGCACTGTGAACCCCTAAAATATGTGTATTTAAAAAAGAAAGACAGCCATATCTGTGTTACAAAATAAGAAAATTGGGTATTGAGTCATTTGAAAAAACATGGCAACACATGAAGTACTTTTCCCAGAATAAATGTGTTTGTTGACAGTCTTTGTGAGTTATGCTTTGAATGTTTGTCCATGTTTAAAGCTGTTTGTGGAAACCAGCTGCTGTCCTCCGGCAGGGTTCTGGCTTCAAGAGCCACAAAACACAACAAATGTTCGACTTATCCAACGAGCTTCTCCTGTGGGTCGTTAGAATCGGGTCCACAGGCTCTTGAGGCCCAGCAGAACAAAAAGAGACAGCACAGCTCAGCGCCATTAAATAGGATTGGACATTCATGTTTAGCAGGATGTTTAAGTTTGTCTCAGGCTGTTTGCATCGATTTGTAATCTAGACGTCAGGGTTTTTAAAGAACCTACACCATGTGTAACTGGTTTCCTCCTTTATGGGGAAAAGACAAATCAAATGTATGTATTTTCTCTTCTGTTTCAGGTTAAAGTTTTGGCGTTAATGTGTTTAATCAACATGTTCTTTTTTCTCCCTCCCCTCCCCTCTTGTCCTTTCAATCCTTTCCGTGTTCATCTTTTGGTGAACTGCTAAAGGGTGAACGATGCACAAGTGTATGTATATATCTATTTACATAATCTATTTCTAATTTTGTGCTGTTTAATAATGAACATTTTAGCCCCATTTTCTTTATTTTTCACTTCATGGAACCATTTCACATCCATGTAGGACCAGAAAGATTAACTCCAGACAACTACAACATACATTTAAAAAATGTTGGATAGTGTTTTGTCTTGTTTTTTTGTATGAATCAATATTTTGGATATCTTCTCAACAGGCATTGGACAGATATGTGAACATTAGTTCAGTTTGATGTGAGAGACGCTCACTATAGAGCTTGATTGCCTAGATGTGGCCTGAAACATCATGCATGCCCTGCTTAACGTGTTCTCTGCTAATATTGTCTGGAATCACAATTGCTAGCATGGCATGCAACTCTCACTGCATGTTAATGAGAGCATTAAATACTGAGAATAATCCATGTTTACAGAGATTCTATTTAGAGGGAGAGGTCAGTGCTCCTTACAGATCCCCTGTTATTATCTATAACTAATTTTAATTTCAGATTAAAAATAATCAGATTAATCCATAATGAAGTTTTCAAATAATAAGATAGCCAAACCAACCTGGCCCTGTGTGGAGAAAGTAACTGCCCTCCTTGGTAAATCATGGATTAACTGATTAGAAACATTTTAGTGGAAAGTTTTCACCAGCCAATCCCAGTCCTGATTACTGCCTGACCTGTAGAATCAAGAACTTACTTAAATAGAACCAGTCTGACAATATAAAGTAGGCTAAAAGATCTCACAAAAAAGCAAAAAGAAATTCAAGAACAGATGAGAAACAGTTACTGATCAGTCAGGAAAGGGTTAAAAAGCATTTTCTAAGAGGTTTGACTTCAGAGAACCACAGTGAGGGAACCTTCATCCACACATGGAGAAACAGTGGAGAACCTTCCTAGGAGGGGCTGGCCTACCAGAAGTACTCATCTATGACTCATCTAGGAGGTCAGAGAAGAACCCAGAACAACATCTAAAGCTCTGTATGCCTTCCTGCATCAGTTTAGTTCAGAGGTCATGATTCAACAATAAAACAATAGAGACTGGGCAAAAATGGTCTCCATGGGAGAGTCCTAAGGCCAGAACCACTGCTGACCCAAAACAACACAAAGGCTGATGATGGTCTGGGTCTGCCTTGCTGTTTCAGGATCTGGACAGCTTGCTGTAATTGATGGAACAATCAATTGCAGCATCATCACCCACAACCAGTTTGTGTTTTTAAGCTAAAGCTCAAAGTTTTCGAATGGCCTAGTCAAAGTTCAGACTTAAATCCAAGAGATGCTGTTTCCGCAAAGCAGAGGGTGCCAAAATTCCTCCACATGTTAAAGACTCGTTGCCAATTATCACAAAAGCTTGATGGCAGTTTTGCTGCTAAGGATAAAACATCCAGATATCAGGTTAAAGGGGCCTGGCTGGTTCTGATAGCTTTTTACATTTAATAAATGATTATTTAAGAACTGCATTTTTTCTTTACTTGGTTTATCTACGTCTTATATTAACGTTTGTTTGACAAAAAAACAAAAAAGGTAGAAATCTAAGCGGTCAAATTCTTTTTTCCTCAAAACAGTATAGAAAGAATGTTTAAGATCTAAAACTATAAAATATCAGGCGCAAATGACGCCTAACCAAAGTCATGTTGACCATTTGTACTTGAGTCTTGGAGCCATATTGTCCTTGTTGTTGACCCCATGGTGATGTCCAGGTGCCAAAAGAAAAAGACGAGATGGTGGAGCAGGAGTTCAACCGGCTGCTTGAGGCCACCTCTTACCTCAGCCACCAGCTGGACTTCAACTTTCTCAACAGCAAACCTGTTTCTCTGGGACAGGCCCTGGAGGTGGTCATTCAGTAAGTACGCTGAACGCCACATGGTCCAGAGATCCAAGACAAAGATAAAACCTTTTATTTATCCAATATTTTCCTGGGAGTTCCTGTGATAGACACACATGCATTAGTGTAAAGCTGTGCAGTGGACAGCAGGGTTACAATATCGTGACCAAACCAACCAAGAGTTGGTTGGAACAATATATAACAGTGTTGTATAACAATTTTATATACAATTATATCGATGTGTGAGACACAGATGGCACTAATGAGAGAACTGTGGTAACACTGGATGAGCTGCAGAGGTCTAGAGTGGACAGCTATTAGTTGTCCACTCCTAAAAATCTATCTCTTATAGGAGTATGGTAAGAAGAACACAATTGGTGAAAGCCATTAGATGTCCTACTTTCAGTTTGCTTCAAACCATGTAGGGGAGGGGGGGTAGTAGAGATGAGAATGAAGGTGCTCTGGTTAGCTTAGACCAAATTTGATCTTTTTGGCCTACCTACAAAATGTTGTGTGAAGGAAATACTAAACATCACAATGAACACACCATCGTGACTGTGAAACATGGTAGTGGCAGCATCAAGCTGTGGGGATGCTTTTTTTCAGCAGGGACAGGGATCCTGTCTGGCGATGGGTGGAGGTTCACCTTCCAGCAGGACAACCACCCTGAACATACAGAGATACTATGGAATGGTTTAGATCAAAACAGAGAATGGCCTAGTCAAAGTAAGAAACTAAATCTAATGGGGAATCTGTTGCAAAATGTTCAAAGTTGGTAGAAACATATGCCAAAAAAAGACCTGCAGCTGCAACAACTGAGATGGTTCTACAAAGTAACAATGACTCTGGGCTGAATGTAAATGCACTCCACACTTTTCAGATTTTTTTTTTTTTTTGTGAGAAATGTTGAAAACATGTCAAAATGTTTTTCTGCTTAACAACTATGCACTACTTTGTGTTTGTCACAAAACAACCCCGAAACAATACATTCAGGTATGTGGTTCTGTGTCAGAAAATGTGGAAAGGTTTTAGGCGTATGAATATTTGTGCTGGGCATTGTACGAACAAACCAAAATATCACTTTGCGTGTCTGTTTCTGCAGGCTGCAGGAGAAACATGTTAAAGATGAGCAGATAGAACACTGGAAGAAGATTGTAAATACTCAGGAAGAACTCCGAGATCTTCTCAACAAGGTGACCAGAGGTCAGATTACAGAAGGTAACCTCGAATCACAGTATGAAATGACCACCATGTTTCCCCTCCTAGATGGTGTCCACTAAGGAACGTGTTAAGGAGCTCCATCAGCAGTATAAAGAAGCGAGTGAAGTAAAGCCACCCAGAGATATCACCGCTGAGTTCCTGGTGAAGAGCAAGCACCGTGACCTCACAGCCCTCTGCAAAGTAAGACGACCAGACTTGGAGACTGAAAATTGTACAGTGTTGAAAACTTTGCAGCTGTTCACTGGCATTTCCTGCACCTCCTGCAAGATTTTCACTGGATGAGCTGAATTTCTTTCCCTATCCATGTGTTTCCTGGTTGTTTTTGCTTTAGTTTAAAGAAAAGCTGCCGATGGTTGATTAGTTGATGCAACCATAGATCAGCAGGTTAACCACAAACCTGCAGAAAGGAGCTTTTAATTTGAGGAGCAACACTACTCATGTAGGTAGTTTGTAGCTGAATTAGAACTGGGGGGACTTGGAAATTAAAGGGGGATATTTTATAAACCACTAGATCAGGATGTATGCCTCAGAGAATGTTAATGCAGTGCTGTCTAAGTAAACCAGACAAGCTGTGTTTTAAGTGGTTTAGTCTCCTGCTTGAATGTATTATTAGTGAATTTTGGTGTTTTATTTTTGGTGCAGATAAATCACCTCCAGCACTGCTCTGTGTGTTCAGTTGGTTTAAACACAGCTGGTATCTGAAGCAGAGATGTCTGTGATCCGTGCGGTGTCTGGGAAACCACTTCAAGGCTTTGGATCACGCTCTGGTGGGCTTTATGTCTGCAGAAGTATTTACACGTTCTGATGTGGACGGAAGGAGCATTTGAGAGTCTGTGTGTACATTAAGTGGATTTATCACCACTCCATAATACGAGATGGTAAAGCCAGCAAGACCGTTGCTGTTTCAGTCGGTGATGCTTTGTTTGGATGTTTCATGGGATTTCTCCTAGATTTAGCTTTTCCTCTGAGCAACTTTGGAATCTGTGTTTGTAGTTGATGTTGCCAAAGTTTGAACTGTTGCTTCAGTTTATTTTCCTGTGGTGAACTGATGAAGAGGGTGAGTCAGCCGTTTCTGTCCAAGTTTTGTCCTTTCTTCATGACCTGAAACTCTCAGGGTGTGAACTCAACACACCCTCACGTGGTTTAAGGCATGACTTTCTGCATTACACTTCAAGTTTGTTATGATCTAAAATCACTAAAGTATTATTAGACATATTCTCATATTAATATGTTGACTGCCAAAAGTACACATTTTGTCCTGCTATAACCCCAGACTTGAAAATGAAAAGTATTACTTAGTTTTTCACAAGCCATGTCGAGGACACAGCAAACACTGCACGACCCTGAATGCACCATCCTCAAGATGAAACATGGTGGTGGCAGCATCATGCTGTGGGCATCCTTTACTTTAGCAGGAACAGGGATGCTGGTCAGAGTTGAAGGGAAGATGGATGGAGCTAAATCCAGGACAATCCTGGAAGAAAACCTGTTGGAGGCTGCAGAAGACCTGAGACCTGGGTGGAGCTGGAGAACCACCAAAATCCAGTTGGGAATTCAACTATTTTCCAAAAACAAATGGGCAAAAGTTTCAGACCTATATATATACAGGGGTTGGACAATGAAACTGAAACACCTGTCATTTTAGTGTGGGAGGTTTCATGGCTAAATTGGACCAGCCTGGTAGCCAGTCTTCATTGATTGCACATTGCACCAGTAAGAGCAGAGTGTGAAGGTTCAAATAGCAGGGTAAGAGCACAGTTTTGCTCAAAATATTGAAATGCACACAACATTATGGGTGACATACCAGAGTTCAAAAGAGGACAAATTGTTGGTGCACGTCTTGCTGGCGCATCTGTGACCAAGACAGCAAGTCTTTGTGATGTATCAAGAGCCACGGTATCCAGGGTAATGTCAGCATACCACCAAGAAGGACGAACCACATCCAACAGGATTAACTGTGGATGCAAGAGGAAGCTGTCTGAAAGGGATGTTTGGGTGCTAACCCGGATTGTATCCAAAAAACATAAAACCACGGCTGCCCAAATCACGGCAGAATTAAATGTGCACCTCAACTCTCCTGTTTCCACCAGAACTGTCCATCAGGAGCTCCACAGGGTCAATATACACGGCCGGGCTGCTATAGCCAAACCTTTGGTCACTCATGCCAATGCCAAACGTCGGTTTCAATGGTGCTAGGAGCGCAAATCTTGGGCTGTGGACAATGTGAAACATGTATTGTTCTCTGATGAGTCCACCTTTACTGTTTTCCCCACATCTGGGAGAGTTACGGTGTGGAGAAGCCCCAAATAAGCGTACCACCCAGACTGTTGCATACCCAGAGTGAAGCATGGGGGTGGATCAGTGATATATATATGTACACACACTGACCGGCCACTTTATTAGGTACACCTGTCCAACTGCTCTTAACCCAAATTTCTAATCAGCCAATCACATGGCAGCAACTCAATGCATTTAGGCATATAGACATGGTCAGGACAATCTGCTGTAGTTCAAATTGAGCATCAGAATGGGGAAGAAAGGTGATTTAAGTGACTTTGAACGTGGCATGGTTGTTGTGCCAGACGGGCTGGTCTGAGTATTTCAGAAACTGCTGATCTACTGGGATTTTCACGCACTACTATCTCTAAGGTTTACAGAGAATGGTCTGAAAAAGAGAAAATATCCAGTCATCAGCAGTTCTGTGGGCACAAATGCCTTGTTGATGTCAGAGGTCAGAAGTG